>NC_092279.1:30511189-30533689 GCF_036320965.1 Panulirus ornatus
GGCACGACCACTGTCAATGGTTTTCCTTCGGCTGCAGTAGTGTTTGTTGTTGTTGTTGTTGTTTGTTATTGTTGTTGTTGTTTGTTATTGTTGTTGTTGTTGTTTGTTATTGTTGTTGTTGTTGTATGATCATGATCATTAGTGATCATAATGAGGACTTGTACACTCGTGTAGTGAGGAAGTTACTGCCATCACAACAGTGAGTGGTTATGTTATCATCATCTGGTGTTGATCTGCCTACCTGGTAGGTACCTGGATAACCTCAGTACCTGGCTAGCTCAGTACCTGGTTGGCTCAGTACCTGACTAACTCACTACCTGGCTAGCTCAGTACCTGGTTGGCTCAGTACCTGACTAACTCACTACCTGGCTAGCTCAGTACCTGGTTGGCTCAGTACCTGACTAACTCACTACCTGGCTAGCTCAGTACCTGGTTGGCTCAGTACCTGACTAACTCACTACCTGGCTAGCTCAGTACCTGGTTGGCTCAGTACCTGACTAACTCACTACCTGGCTAGCTCAGTACCTGGTTGGCTCAGTACCTGACTAACTCACTACCTGGCTAGCTCAGTACCTGGTTGGCTCAGTACCTGACTAACTCAGTACCTGGCTGGTTCAGTACCTGGCTAGCTCAGTACCTGACTAACTCAGTACCTGGCTGGTTCAGTACCTGGATGGTTCAGAACCTGGCTAGCTCAGTACCTGGCAGGCTAACACCTGCAGGGTGGATACCTGGTGCTGGTCACGTGCCAGTATGGCCGCGGGGAACAGCAAACCGCTTGCCTGACCTTTGACCTACCCCCTCCCCCACCCAAATACCCTGGCCCCTCCCCTCCTGACCCCACTAACCTCCCTCCCTCCTCCTCCTTAACCCTCATAACCCACCATGACCACTCCCCCCCCCCCACCAGGCCTCCCTAAACCCTCTCTTCTTTTCCTTCACCCCCCCCCCCCCCAACTGACCCACCGGCAGAAGTAGCGATCTCCCTCCCTCCCTCACCGCCACTGTGCAAGCGACCCCCGTCCCTCACACATCCTC
Organism: Panulirus ornatus; assembly: GCF_036320965.1. Taxonomy (NCBI): domain Eukaryota; kingdom Metazoa; phylum Arthropoda; class Malacostraca; order Decapoda; family Palinuridae; genus Panulirus; species Panulirus ornatus. The sequence goes on from NC_092279.1 coordinate 30,512,228, forward strand.
CACTACAGTACCCCCGCCGCACGTCACCCTCGACCTCACAAACCCTACCATACCTCCAGTGTGTGTGAGTGTGTGTGTGTGTGTTCAGCAACCTCTGCCACGATCGTCGTCCAGTGGTCTTCGTGTTCGTTAACCGCGCAGTCCTCAGCACGGTCCAGGTCAAGTGAGGGAACCTACAAGGAAGAATCGCGCTGAGGTATGCACCCCACCCCTGGTGTCCCCACACACGGCCAGGCAGGCCGGAGGGAGGCAGTTTGTGTGCAGGTGTGGCGGCGCTCCTGCTGGGGGAGGGAGGGAGGGGCGGAAACCAGGATCCTCCTGGTAACTTCCAGTCAAGTGTAAGGCTGCCCAGCCCAGCCCTGCACCTGCTGGTCTCGGTGTAAGATCTGCACGTCTTTCTACAGCTGCCAGTTTATTCCATGAGTGCCTGTCGTCCTCCCGCTATCTCAACATCCAGGTCAGACCCCAGTGGTCTGTTGACTCGGGTCGTATCTTGAAGGTGTCCTACGATGGCGGGAAGCCGGCCTACGTGGTGCCCCGCATGACCTCATGAGCTGACGCGCGCACAGCTCACGTCCAACATCTGGCGCGGGAACCCCAGCCACCATCTTCATGACCGGGTCGCCAGCGATGAAGACGTACCAGGCCCTCCCTCCACACGCCCGACCAGTAAGTTCCATCTGACCCCTGGCGGCTGGTGACCTATCACGACCCCTCGCTCCAGGTGTGTGTGGGGGGAGGGATCACACCCCCTACCAGGATGGCAGACTGCAATCCAGGACCTGGATGACCTGGCCAAACGACCCCACCAGACTGGAGGGCGTCGGGAACTGCGTCTCTCCTCACGGCGCAACCTCGGGTCTGGAGGCAGCACGTCACCTCAGACCGTCCGCTGCGGCATGGGTGGGTTTCTGACACCACTAGTGGGTCTGCAGAGCACCCGGCACACCGACGGGCCTATGAAAGCGAGAGCAGTTGACGTCATAGGCCCCAGGTGACACCGAGAGTGACCTGCCTCCACCAAGGGAGGCAGTGACCCGCCCGCCACCTCACCAGGTGAGGTTCCCAAGGAAGCCGCTGGTCGGGCAAGAGGACGCTACACACGCCACCTTACCTAATGCCACCACCTTCCCCGCCCTCACACACACGTACGAGAATGTAAACAAAACATCAAGTGTCGTACATCATGAGCCGGGACATGAACACAGGTCGTGTGGGCGGCCCTTACACAAGGGCATGAGTGGGGGGGGGAATCATTCCTTGTAACATTACTGTGTGACATTCCTCGTTCACAGACCTAGTGCGTCCAACCGCCAGCACAGCTGCTACATTAAGCAGGTGTCACATACAAGACATAAAGTAATGAAATCATGAAAATAATATCAAAACTATTCATAGGAAAATAGACAGAAACAGGAAAATCATAAGATCACACACACACACACACATATTCCTATGAGTCCAAGGGGAAATGAAATACGTTAAGTTCCCAAGTGCACTTTCGAGTTATAATCACATCATATATATATATATATATATATATATATATATATATATATATATATATATATATATATATATATAGCTACCACACGGTTAGCCTTCTCTGAAGTTAAGAGATGAAGTTAAATACCGAGACTAAAAGGCATTTCCATCGAATAAAATAAATAATGCAAAAAGAAATACATTATTTACAGGACACAAAAACTTACGTTATCACAATCCAGATATGTTTTCAAACCAAGAAATCTCTTCCTCTACACACACACACATTAATAATAATAATAATAATAATAATAATAATAATAATAATAATAATAATAATAATTCATAATTGTTGGCAGACTTTCCATAGGGGCGAAAAAAAAAATATATATATATCCACAGATCACAACAAATCAATGCAATGCAGTACAGTGGCTGCAAATATACAAATTCTGGGCAAGAGAAAAAATCACACTGCCTATCTTGGCGCTGTCGACTGATGGAATCAACTCTCACCACACCTCTCCGGGGATGTATCACAGGGGTAAAGACCTCCCATTGACACAGGCCTTAAGACCATGACACGGGGGCAGGTAAGAGGCGCTTCCCCCGCTGACTGAGGTCTGAGTACCATACAATGTGACTGGAGGGACGACCGTGAAGGGAGGACTTCCAGGCGTCGCAAGCGGAACACACGAAGCTGTTGATGTCAGGAGCAAGTGTTGTGGGAGGCGTACATGGAAGGGAGGGCCGGCGGGGTAAGGGGCAGCAGAGACGAAGGGCCGGGGAGGTGGAGGGTGACACAAGAGGAGGAGGAGCACGGCATGACCCGGCCACCACCTAGCGACAGGGGATGACTGATGATGGCGGCCAGACTGTCCCTCTGTTCATCAAACCATCATCACTACATCATCAACGCCACCATTACCACTACCATCATCATCATCATCAACGCCACCGTTACCATCATCATCATCACTCACGGCGTCCATGTTGACGACCCGACCACACCCTCCAGCGACTCTCGCTACTTCGTGAACGCCGCCGCTAACACAATCCACTCACCCCACACCCATCCACCTAACCCCACCACATCCACCCCCTCACCCACCTACCCCACCCACATCCACCTAACCCCAACCAACGTTCCGACCCAAACAGCGGACCACCAGCTTCGCCACCTACCTACACATTATGATGGGAAGGCGGGCGGCCGAGGAAGGTGGGCGGGCGGCCAAATACTATACCGGGCGGTGGGCGGGCGCATTGCTTACTACCCCTGCCCTTGGGGAGTCTCGCCCGCCGCAGAGGTGCAAAGACGTCTGGTGTCTGGCATACCACACTCTCCCCTCCTGTCAACCTTCCTTCCCCCCTCACACACTTAACTCCCCCTCCTGTCAACCTTCCTCCCCCCTCACACACCACACTCTCCCCTCCTATCAAGCTTCCTCCCCTCTCACACACCACACTCTCCCCTCCAGTCAAGCTTCCTCCCCTCTCCCACTCCTCCAGTCAAGCTATCGTGTAGGTATGCCAGGAGGGAGGCAGCCTCCTAGCATGGACTCACGACCGTATCCATAACCTCTGTACAACATCACGAGCCTCGAGCGATCATACTCTCATCATATCATTCAACCGGTGACATGAAATATCCAAAATATCATTGCTACAATATAGGCATCCTACACATCACCATCCTCCAGCACAGGATGTACCACGGCAGAGCTGCCACCACCACCACCACCACGCCTTGAGACCCCGACCCTGCTGTGACATCCTAACACTTCAATCCTGAGGCAGTAAGACCTTCCTAGTGCCCACATCCTACTACCAGGACCCAGTCCGCAACAACCTGGTCCAGGTCAACACTCTCCAGCCAGGCGACCTCCTCGTCCACACACACACACACACACACACACACACCGCCACAGGACCCTCCCTGCCCTGCGGTAGGCACAACCACCTGCCCGTATTATCCAGATGACACATGACGTGATCAAGGGCCGCTGCTGCGCCGCTCCTACTAAACGAACAGATTATGCGCCATATCTGCGGCCTACTGTCAACACGGGACCCACCTGGAATACTTAATGTGGTCAATATATCTTAAAAAAGACGGGGGGGGGGGGGCGGTGCTCAGGTCTGGCAGCCTCAATGTGGGAGGTCAGACGTACCGCACCATCTGGCCTGAGCAACATTACCTCCACTTACCAGGCAAATATATCCTGATCTGGCAGGGACTACCACACCATGACTGTATACCACATACGTTACATAGATGTATACTGCCGGGATGTGTGGATCATATGTATATGTCTACAGCCAGGATGTGTGGAGTGTGTGGAGTGCAGGGATGCTGAGTTCCACCACAGTGCGATGCTCCGGCCTCCAGACCTGACCCGCACGACCCTCCTGCCCAAGGATCGTACCGTTGGATTCAAGGATCGTACCGTCGTGCCCAAAGATCGGACCGTCGTGCCCAAAGATCGGACCGTCGTGCCCAAAGATCGGACCGTCGTGCCCAAGGATCGGACCGTCGTGTTCAAGGATCGGACCGTCGTGCCCAAGGATCGGACCGTCGTGTTCAAGGATCGTGCCGTCGGGTTCAAGGATCGTACCGTCCTGCCTAAGGATCGTACCGTCGTGTTCAAGGATAGTACCGTCCTGCCTAAGGATCGTACCGTCGTGTTCAAGGATCGTACAGTCCTGCCTAAGGATCGTACCGTCGTGGCCAAGGATCGTAACGTCAGGAGATTCTGGGCACAGGAGGCATCGTAACGTTGCGTCATGCTACACGACAGACCAAGCCGAAACTTCATATGTGCGAGGCGCAGGTATAAAGCAAGGAGGAATACGACCCTAGGAACTAGTAAGGATAGCACTATACGACCACCACCTCACCCCGGGCATGAGGACAACACGTGTGACGTTGAGCAGACGATACTGGAATATTGTTAGGCCAGTGGCACAAGGTGGCGGTGCCGGAGGAGGTGGTGGTGCCGAAGGAGTTGGTGGTGCCGAAGGAGTTGGTGGTGCCGAAGGAGTTGGTGGTGCCGGAGGAGTTGGTGGTGCCGAAGGAGTTGGTGGTGCCGGAGGAGTTGGTGGTGCCGAAGGAGTTGGTGGTGCCGGAGGAGTTGGTGGTGCCGGAGGAGTTGGTGGTGCCGGAGGAGTTGGTGGTGCCGGAGGAGTTGGTGGTGACGGAGGAGTTGGTGGTGACGGAGGAGTTGGTGGTGCCGGAGGAGGTGGTGGTGCCGGAGGAGTTGGTGGTGAGGGAGGAGTTGGTGGTGACGGAGGAGTTGGTGGTGAGGGAGGAGTTGGTAACAGGTGAAGGTGTACAGGTCGTGGGCGTGCTGCTCTTCTCGTCAAATGTGTACACTCGTACATGTACATACATGGAGAAGGTTGGGTTATAAGATCAGCAGATTACATGATGTTCTAACTGCTACATTAAGGCTGGGTTATAGTTACTACTGGCGTTATGGTCTAACTGGAGATGTGTTAATCATGTGAACTGTAAAGTTTGAGGTCAAAGATTTGGACACAAACTAGAACACTTGAGTCTTACGAATGTGAAGAAATAGAACCTTTTAGGGCTAGATGGAAACAAACCCAGCAAGATATGTCACAACACCTTATTGTTAATAACAAGACACCTGAAATTGGAAGTTTGTATCCACTTTTTGCATCCACTCAGTAAACCCTGTTACATGAAACTACGTAATACATGTACTGAAATGTAACACCTTATGTACTATCAACCCACTTGGGGTCGGACTAAGACCCTTTGTGACACCCTGTAATCCTTTTGCGCTACCGCTCACAGGGTGAGCTTACCCAGGTCACCAGACATTCCCAGCAGCTAACACTGCCCCCACTGACAGGGTCGGGCCACACTGCCCCGACTGACAGGGTCGGGCCACACTGCCCCGAGTGACAGGGTCGGGCCACACTGCTCCGACTGACAGGGTTGGGCCACACTGCCCCGACTGACAGGGTTGGGCCACACTGCCCCGACTGACAGGGTCGGGCCACACTGCCCCGACTGACAGGGTTGGGCCACACTGCCCCGACTGACAGGGTCGGGCCACACTGGCCCAACTGACAGAGTCAGGCCACACTCCACCGACTGACAGCTGGTGCAGGTGGCTGGACACACAGCTGGTACCACCAAGATCTTCCATGATGACTTGGAGGAACCGGCCAGCCACCTGGCACACGTCTGCTGGGGGACTCCAGATTTACAAAATAGACTCGTTCTATAGAAGGAACGTTCTACTGCGTATAGAAGGAACGTTCTATTGCGTATAGAAGGAACGTTCTATTGCGTATAGAAGGAACGTTCTATTGCGTATAGAAGGAACGTTCTATTGCGTATAGAAGGAACGTTCTATTGCGTATAGAAGGAACGTTCTATTGCGTATAGAAGGAACGTTCTATTGCGTATAGAAGGAACGTTCTATTGCGTATAGAAGGAACGTTCTATTGCGTATAGAAGGAACGTTCTATTGCGTATTGAAGGATCGCTCAATAGCGTATAGAAGGAACGTTCTAAAGCCTACAGACGGTACGTTCTATAGCGTACAGAAGAATCGTTCTAAAGTCTATTGCGGGAACGTTCTAAAGCCTATAGAAGGAACGTTCGAAAGCCTACGGAAGGAGCGTTCTAAACCTGTGGGTTCACCCGACGCCCCACACTGGCAGGGCGGGCAACGTCAGTGTGGACACAACACCACTGGAGAGAAGTCTGTCCACTGAGAAAATCTTTTAGATTAACACCCTCAGGATCTAGAGGGGTGGTGGGGTGGGGGGTGGACCCCTGGGGGAGCAAGGTAGGGGGTAGGGGGGACACCTGGGGGAGCAAGGTAGGGGGAGTACAGCTGGGGGAGCAAGGTAGGGTGGGGGAGTACAGCTGGGGGAGCAAGGTAGGGTAGGAGAGTACAGCTGGGGGAGCAAGGTAGGGTGGGGGAGTACAGCTGGGGGAGCAAGGTAGGGTGGGGGAGTACAGCTGGGGGAGCAAGGTAGGGTAGGAGAGTACAGCTGGGGGAGCAAGGTAGGGTGGGGGAGTACAGCTGGGGGAGCAAGGTAGGGTAGGAGAGTACAGCTGGGGGAGCAAGGTAGGGTGGGGGAGTACAGCTGGGGGAGGAAGGTAGGGTGGGGGAGTACAGCTGGGGGAGCAAGGCAATATCATTATGATCAAGGAAGCCAAAGCCAGCAGGATCACGTGGTGCACATGTTGATCACATTACTGAGTGACAAGTGAAGGATCATCGCCAACCAGGCTAATTGTGCACCACCACCACCACCACCACCACCAGCTGGTTAATTATACATACAGGAGGGGCGGGCAGGACACCCCGCAACATGTGACCAGCTCAGCCAACACACACACACACACACACACACACACACCATCCACATCATCCCAGAAGGAAAAATACTATAATATATTATGTCTCATCATAACCCCGGTGGTAGTGTTATCATTCTCTCTCTCTCTCTCTCTCTCTCTCTCTCTCTCTATCTATCTATCTATCTATCTATCTATCTATCTCAAGAGGAGGAGGCAAAGGTGGTCGTGGCGACACGACGGATCCTGGCCGCTGTGAGCGAAGGAGGAGCCATCTGCCCGGCCTCCATCATCACAGACGGCTTGGTAAAACCCTCACCACCTTCCCTCCTGGTACCACCTCGGAGTCGTGCCTCCTACCCCACGGCCGCCACACAGACCGGTGGGAGGCAGCGTGTGTAGTGCCAGCCAGGAGGCTGAGCTGGCCGCTGCACGAGATGCTGCCATCACCACACAGGCAGGCCTACTGCCGCCCCTCACCTCACACGATACGCCCACACTCGCTTCATTACCTGCACCAGCCACTGTGGCCGGACCCGCCGCCGCCCTGCCACTGATAACACACACACGGTTATCGCCGTCTATCTTGCTCCCCCTACCCCGCCCCCACCCCCACACCACCTGCCACGGGTACAGCAGCCCTCACGCTGCCCCCGCCAGCGGGCCAGACCCGCCCCACCAGCCACCCTCACACCAACACGTTAACGGCCAGCCATCCTGAACATGTCCTGCCTGCCCACACTACCCACAGTTGTAGCCCCACACCCACACTACCACCACTACCCACAGCTGTAGCCCTACACCCATACCACCATCAGTACCCACAGCTGTAGCCCCACACCCACACTACCACCACTACCCACAGCTGTAGCCCCACACCCACACTACCACCACTACCCACAGCTGTAGCCCCACACCCACACTACCACCACTACCCACAGCTGTAGCCCTACACCCATACCACCATCAGTACCCACAGCTGTAGCCCCACACCCACACTACCACCACTACCCACAGCTGTAGCCCCACACCCACACTACCACCACTACCCACAGCTGTAGCCCCACACCCACACTACCACCACTACCCACAGCTGTAGCCCCACACCCACACTACCACCACTACCCACAGCTGTAGCCCTACACCCACACCAACATCAGTAACCACAGCTGTAGCCCCACACCCACAACACCATCAGTACCCACAGCTGTAGCCCTACACCCACACTACCACCACTACCCACAGCTGTAGCCCTACACCCATACCACCATCAGTACCCACAGCTGTAGCCCCACACCCACACTACCACCACTACCCACAGCTGTAGCCCCACACCCACACTACCACCACTACCCACAGCTGTAGCCCCACACCCACACTACCACCACTACCCACAGCTGTAGCCCTACACCCACACCAACATCAGTAACCACAGCTGTAGCCCCACACCCACAACACCATCAGTACCCACAGCTGTAGCCCTACACCCACACTACCACCACTACCCACAGCTGTAGCCCTACACCCATACCACCATCAGTACCCACAGCTGTAGCCCCACACCCACACTACCACCACTACCCACAGCTGTAGCCCCACACCCACACTACCACCACTACCCACAGCTGTAGCCCCACACCCACACTACCACCACTACCCACAGCTGTAGCCCTACACCCACACCAACATCAGTAACCACAGCTGTAGCCCCACACCCACAACACCATCAGTACCCACAGCTGTAGCCCTACACCCACACCACCATCAGTACCCACAGCTGTAGCCCCACACCCACACCACCATCAGTATCCACAGCTCTAGACCCACACCCACACTACCATCACTACCCACAGCTGTAGCCCCACACCCACACTACCATCACTACCCACAGCTGTAGCCCCACACCCACACCATCAGTACCCACAACTGTAGCCCCACACCCACAACACTAGTACCCACAGCTGTAGGCCCACACCCACACTACCACCACTACCCACAGCTGTAGCCCCACACCCACAGTACCAGCCACTACCCACAGCTGTAGCCCCACAACCACAACACCAGTACCCACAGCTGTAGCCCCACACCCACAACGCCAGTACCCACAGTTGTGGTCTCACACCCACACTACCACCACTAACCACAGCTGTAGCCTCACAACCACAACACCATTAGTACACACAGCTGTAGCCTCACAACCACACTACCACCACTACCCAACAGCTAGCCCCACACCCACACCACCATCAGTACACACAGTTGTAGCCCCACATCCACACCACCATCAGTACCCACAGCTATAGCCCCACACCCACACCACCATCAGTACACAGTTGTAGCCCCACACCATCATCAGTACATACAGTTGTAGCCCCACACCCACACCATCAGTACACACAGTTGTAGCCCACACCCACACCATCAGTACACAGTTGTAGCCCCACACCATCATCAGTAAATACAGTTGTAGCCCACACCCACACCATCAGTACACAGTTGTAGCCCACACCCACACCATCAGTACACAGTTGTAGCCCCACAACACCATCAGTACACACAGTTGTAGCCCCACAACACCATCAGTACACACAGTTGTAGCCCCACACCCAAACCAACATCACTACCCACAGCTGTAGCCGCACACCCACACCACCATCAGTACACACAGTGGTAGCCCTAAACCAAAAGGACCCAGGAACTGACCACACCAGACACAGGACCCAAGTACTGGCCACACCAGGCCCAGGACACGGGTACTGGCCACACTAGACACAGGACCCAGGAACTGACCATATCACACACAGGAGCCAGAAACTGGCCACACCAGACACAGGACCCGGGTACTGGCCACACCAGACACAGGACTCGGGTACTGGCCACACCAGGCCCAGGACCCGGGTACCGGCCACTCTAGACACAGGACCTAGGAACTGACCATATCACACACAGGAGCCAGAAACTGGCCACACCAGACACAGGACCCAGGTACTGGCCACACCAGGCCCAGGACCCGGGTACTGGCCACACCAGACACAGGACCCGGGTACTGGCCGCACCAGGCCCAGGACCCGGGTACTGGCCACACTAGACACAGGACCCAGGAACTGACTATATCACACACAGGAGCCAGAAACTGACCACACCAGACACAGGACCCGGGTACTGGCCACACCAGACACAAAGATCCCGGGTTCTGGCCATACCAGACATAGGACCCAGGTACTGGCCACACTACACACAGGACCCGGGTACTGGCCACATCACACACAGGACCCGGGTACTGGCCACAACAGACACAGGACCCGGGTACTGGCCACACCGGACACAGGACCCGGGTACTGGCCACATCACACACAGGACCCGGGTACTGGCCACATCACACACAGGACCCGGGTACTGGCCACATCACACACAGGACCCGGGTACTGGCCACACCAGACACAGGACCCGGGTACTGGCCACACCAGACACAGGACCCGGGTACTGGCCACATCACACACAGGACCCGGGTACTGGCCACACCAGACACAGGACCCGGGTACTGGCCACAACGGCGTACACAGGACCCGGGTACTCGCCACAACGGACACAGGACCCGGGTACTGTCCACACCAGACACCGGACACGGGTACTGGCCACACCAGACAAAGGACCCGGGTACTGGCCACACCGGACACAGGACCCGGGTAATGGCCACACTACACACAGGACCCGGGTACTGGCCACACCAGACAGGACCCGGGTACTAGCCACACCAGACACAGGAACGGGTACTGGCCATAACGGCGTACACAGGACCCGGGTACTGGCCACAACGGACACAGGACCCGGGTACTGTCCACACCAGACACCGGACACGGGTACTGGCCACACCAGACACAGGACCCGGGTACTGGCCACACCGGACACAGGACCCGGGTAATGGCCACACTACACACAGGACCCGGGTACTGGCCACACCAGACAGGACCCGGGTACTAGCCACACCAGACACAGGAACGGGTACTGGCCACACCAGACACAGGACCCGGGTACTGGCCACACCAGACACAGGACCCGGGTACTGGCCACACCAGACACAGGACCCGGGTATTGGCCACACCAGACACAGGACCCGGGTACTGGCCACAACGGACACAGGACCCGGGTACTGTCCACACCAGACACCGGACCCGGGTACTGGCCACACCAGACACAGGACCCGAGTACTGGCCACACCGGACACAGGACCCGGGTAATGGCCACACTACACACAGGACCCGGGTACTGGCCACACCAGACAGGACCCGGGTACTAGCCACACCAGACACAGGAACGGGTACTGGCCACACCAGACACAGGACTCGGGTACTGGCCACACCAGACACAGGACCCGGGTACTGGCCACACCAGACACAGGACCCGGGTACTGTCCACACCAGACACAGGACCCGGGTACTGCCCACACCAGACACAGGACCCGGGTACTGGCCACACAGGACCCGGGTACTGGCCGGAGCCACACAAGAGCAAGGTTAATAGCCCGAGTATATAGATCCTGCGGGAGTCCTTTGTCCCGGCAGGAGGAGCCGCCTGCGGGAGCCACTTGGACCTGGCGGGTATCCTGCGGCAGGAGGGGAGAGTCCCTGCCCTGTGTAGGTGCATGCGGGCGGGTGAGGCCGCTAGCGGCGACCCACTCATCAATATTGGACATCACGTCAACAGATGGCCGCACCGTCCCACCCGGCCCCAGGCCCCGGCCGTGGGTGCGCCAGTCCTCCCGCCAGCCCGCCCGCCCGCCCGCCCCGCCACCAGAAGGCGTGCGTGCCTGCCTGCGTGCGTGCGTCAGTACGGACGGTGCTGCTGGTGGGAGAGTAGGTCCGTGTGTGCGTGCGTGCGTGCCACCTGCCCGTCCTCCCACCAGCCGACACACACACACACACCTCCACCTACACTTATTATAGTATGACGATGCGTCACTGTTGCCCGGAAAGACTGACCAACACCTGGCCACCTGGCCCGGTGTGGACTGAAGATCCTGACCAACACCTGGCCACATGGCCCAGGGTGGACTGGAGATCCTGACCAACACCTGGCCACATGGCCCGGGGTGTGGACTGAAGATCCTGACCAACACCTGGCCACATGGCCCGGGGTGTGGACTGAAGATCCTGACCAACACCTGGCCACATGGCCCGGGGTGTGGACTGAAGATCCTGACCAACACCTGGCCACCTGGCCCGGGGTGTGGACTGAAGATCCTGACCAACACCTGGCCACCTGGCCCGGGGTGTGGACTGAAGATCCTGACCAACACCTGGCCACATGGCCCGGGGTGTGGACTGAAGATCCTGACCAACACCTGGCCACCTGGCCCGGTGTGTGGACTGAAGATCCTGACTAACACCTGGCCACATGGCCCGGGGTGTGGACTGAAGATCCTGACCAACACCTGGCCACATGGCCCGGGGTGTGGACTGAAGATCCTGACCAACACCTGGCCACATGGCCCGGGGTGTGGACTGAAGATTCTGACCAACACCTGGCCACCTGGCCCAGGGTGGACTGAAGATCCTGACCAACACCTGGCCACCTGGCCCAGGGTGGACTGAAGATCCTGACCAACACCTGGCCACCTGGCCCAGGGTGGACTGAAGATCCTGACCAACACCTGGCCACATGGCCCGGGGTGGACTGAAGATCCTGACCAACACCTGGCCACCTGGCCCGGGGTGTGGACTGAAGATCCTGACCAACACCTGGCCACCTGGCCCAGGGTGGACTGAAGATCCTGACCAACACCTGGCCACCTGGTGGACTGAAGATCCTGACCAACACCTGGCCACCTGGCCCGGGGTGTGGACTGAAGATCCTGACCAACACCTGGCCACCTGGCCCGGGGTGTGGACTGAAGATCCTGACCAACACCTGGCCACATGGCCCGGGGTGTGGACTGAAGATCCTGACCAACACCTGGCCACATGGCCCGGGGTGTGGACTGAAGATCCTGACCAACACCTGGCCACATGGCCCGGGGTGTGGACTGAAGATCCTGACCAACACCTGGCCACCTGGCCCAGGGTGTGGACTGAAGATCCTGACCAACACTTGGCCACATGGCCCGGGGTGGACTGAAGATCCTGACCAACACCTGGCCACATGGCCCGGGGTGTGGACTGAAGATCCTGACCAACACCTGGCCACATGGCCCGGGGTGTGGACTGAAGATCCTGACCAACACCTGGCCACATGGCCCGGGGTGTGGACTGAAGATCCTGACCAACACCTGGCCACCTGGCCCGGGGTGTGGACTGAAGATCCTGACCAACACCTGGCCACCTGGCCCGGGGTGTGGACTGAAGATCCTGACCAACACCTGGCCACATGGCCCGGGGTGTGGACTGAAGATCCTGACCAACACCTGGCCACCTGGCCCAGGGTGTGGACTGAAGATCCTGACCAACACCTGGCCACATGGCCCGGGGTGTGGACTGAAGATCCTGACCAACACCTGGCCACCTGGCCCGGGGTGTGGACTGAAGATCCTGACCAACACCTGGCCACCTGGCCCGGGGTGTGGACTGAAGATCCTGACCAACACCTGGCCACCTGGCCCGGGGTGTGGACTGAAGATCCTAACCAACACTTGGCCACATGGCCCGGGGTGGACTGAAGATCCTGACCAACACCTGGCGACCTGGACCAGGGTGGACTGAAGATCCTGACCAACACCTGGCCACATGGCCCGGGGTGTGGACTGAAGATCCTGACCAACACCTGGCCACCTGGCCCGGGGTGTGGACTGAAGATCCTGACCAACACCTGGCCACCTGGCCCAGGGTGGACTGAAGATCCTGACCAACACCTGGCCACCTGGTGGACTGAAGATCCTGACCAACACCTGGCCACATGGCCCGGGGTGTGGACTGAAGATCCTGACCAACACCTGGCCACCTGGCCCGGGGTGTGGACTGAAGATCCTGACCAACACCTGGCCACCTGGCCCGGGGTGTGGACTGAAGATTCTGACCAACACCTGGCCACCTGGCCCGAGGTGGACTGAAGATCCTGACCAACACCTGGCCACCTGGCCCGGGGTGTGGACTGAAGATCCTGACCAACACCGGGCCATTCATGGCCAGGTGGCCCGGGGTGGTGTTCAGTGGGCCGACATCCACACTGCCGGGCCGGAGTCACCTTGCGCCTCACCCAGCAGCCAACTCGCCAACATAGACACTTTTACACCAGCCTCTGTGTGCCCTCCCAGCCGCTCTCTGCCCTCCCAGCTGCTCTGTGCCCTCCCAGCCTCTGTGTGCCCTCCCAGCCTCTGTGTGCCCTCCCAGCCGCTCTGTGTGCCCTCCCAGCCGCTCTTTGCCCTCCCAGCCTCTGTGTGCCCTCCCAGCCGCTCTGTGTGCCCTCCTAGCCGCTCTGTGTGCCCTCCCAGCCGCTCTGTGTGCCCTCCCAGTCGCTCTGTGCCCTCCCAGTCGCTCTGTGCCCTCCTAGCTGCTCTGTGCCCTCCCAGCCGCTCTGTGCCCTCCCAGCCGCTTTGTGCCCTCCTAGCCGCTCTTTGTCCTCCCAGCTGCTCTGTGCCCTTCCAGCCGCTCTGTGCCTTCCCAGCTGCTATGTGCCCTCCCAGCTGCTCTCTGCCCTCCTAGCCGCTCTCTGTCCTCCCAGCCGCTCTGTGTCCTCCCAGCTGGTCTGTGCCCTCCCAGCCGCTCTGTGCCCTCCCAGCCGCTTTGTGCCCTCCTAGCGGCTCCGTGTCCTCCCAGCTGCCTTGTGCCCTCCCAGCTGCTCTGTGCCCTCCCAGCTACTCTGTGTCCTCCCAGCCGCTCTGTGCCCTCCTAGCCGCTCTGTGCCCTCTAAGCCACTCTGTGCCTTCCCAGCCGCTCTGTGTCCTCCCAGCCGCTCTGTGCCCTCCTAGCTGCTCTGTGCCCTCCTAGTTGCTCTGTGTCCTCCCAGCTGCTCTGCGCCCTCCCAGCCGCTCTGTGCCCTCCCAGCCGCTCTGTGCCCTCCCAGCTTGTTCGCTGAGTTAAGGACTAGCTCCTGCTGCTGGGAGGGCCAACTGAACCCACCATGAAAGTCTGGGGTGAGGGGGACACTGGGGCGATGTTGCCAGCATGCAATACGCCCCCCCGTGTCCACCGCCGGAGACACAACACAGGTGAGGCGGGCGACGTGCTCCTCAGGTGTGTGTGTGTGTGTGTGTGTGTGTGTGTGTGTGTGTGTGTGTGTGTGTGTGGTACTGTGTGAGTCAAACGGTCGGTCTGGTCCTGAGGGCGTTGCCAACGCTCGGGTGTAGTGGTGGGTCCTGGGGGCAGGGACTGACTGTGGGAGGGCGTGTGTGGGAGGGCCATGCACCAGACAGGTCTGCCGTGCCCGGGGAGTGAGCGTTGTGGGGGTGAGGGCGTGGCGGTGTTAGCGTAGAGTGGGGCAGGGTGGGGTGGCGTGTGTGTGTGTGTGTGTGTGTGTGTGTGTGTGTGTGTGTGTGTGTGTGTGTGTGTGACTAAGATGGCCCCGGGCATCGCTGCTCAGGTACTCCGCTGCACCACCACACCTGCCCACACACACCACACTACCCACACACACCACACTACCCACACACACACACACACCACACCTGCCCACACACACCACACTACCCACACACACCACACTACCCACACACACACACACACCACACCTGCCCACACACACCACACTACCCACACACACCACACTACCCACACACACACACACACCACACCTGCCCACACACACCACACTACCCACACACACCACACTACCCACACACACCACACCTGCCCACACACACCACACTACCCACACACACCACACCTGCCCACACACACCACACTACCCACACACACCACACTACCCACACACACCACACTACTCACACACACCACACTACCCACACACACCACACCTGCCCACACACACCACACTACCCACACACACCACACCTGCCCACACACACCACACTACCCACACACACTACACTACCCACACACACCACACTACTCACACACACCACACTACCCACACACACCACACCTGCCCACACACACCACACTACCCACACACACCACACCTGCCCACACACACCACACTACCCACACACACCACACTACCCACACACACCACACCTGCCCACACACACCACACTACCCACACACACCACACCTGCCCACACACACCACACTACCCACACACACCACACCTACCAACACACACCACACCTGCCCACACACACCACACTACCCACACATGCACCACACCTGCCCACACACACCACACTACCCACACCCACCACACCTGCCCACACACACCACACTACCCACACATGCACCACACCTGCCCACACACACCACACCTACCAACACACACCACACCTGCCCACACACACCACACTACCCACACATGTACCACACCTGCCCACACACACCACACTACCCACACACACCACACCTACCAACACACACCACACCTGCCCACACACACCACACTACCCACACATGCACCACACCTGCCCACACACTCCACACCTACCAACACACACCACACCTGCCCACACACACCACACTACCCACACATGCACCACACCTGCCCACACACACCACACTACCCACACACACCACACCTACCAACACACACCACACCTGCCCACACACACCACACTACCCACACATGCACCACACCTGCCCAAACACACCACAATGCCCACACACACCACACCTGCTCACACACATACCACACTATCCACATACATCACACCTGCTCACACACACTACACTACCCACACACATTACACCTGCTCACACACATCATACCTGCCCACACACACCACACCTGCTCACACATATCAGACCTGCCCACACACACCACACTACTCACACACACCACACCTGCCCACACACACCACACTACCCACACACACCACACCTGCCCACACACATCACACCTGCCCACACACACCACACTACCTACACACACCACACTACCCACACACACACCACACCTGCCCACACACACCACACTACCTACAAACACCACACCTGCCCACACACACCACATCTGCCCACACACACCACACCTGACCACACGACCCGCCTCACCACATCAACACACCACACATGACAACTACACAACGGACATGCTACCATACACACCACGTGCTACCATACACACCACATGCTACCATACACGCCACATGCTACCATACACACCACATGCTATCATACACACCACATGCTACCATACACGCCACATGCTACCATACACGCCACATGCTACCATACACACCACATGCTACCATACACGCCACATGCTACCATACACACCACATGCTACCATACACACCACATGCTACCATACACGCCACTAGTGCTACCATACACGCCACATGCTACCATACACACCACAAGCTACCATACACGCCACCATACACACCACATGCTACCATACACACCACATGCTACCATACACGCCACATGCTACCATACACACCACATGCTACCATACACGCCACATGCTACCATACACGCCACAAGCTACCATACACACCACATGCTACCATACACGCCACATGCTACCATACACGCCAATGCTACCATACACGCCACATCTAACATACACGCCACATGCTACCATACTCAAACACATGCTACCATACCCGCCACATGCTACCATACACGCCACAAGCTACCATACACACCACATGCTAAACCATACACGCCACATGCTACCATACACGCCACATGCTACAATACACGCCACATGCTACTATACACGCCACAATGCTACCATACACGCCACAGTGCTACAATACACAGCCTCTATGCTACCATACACATGCCTACCAGACACAGCCACATGCTACCATACACACCACATGCTACCATACACGCCACATGCTACCATACACACCACATGCTACCATACACGCCACATGCTACCATACACGCCACAAGCTACCATACACACCACATGCTACCATACACGCCACATGCTACCATACACGCCACATGCTACCATACACGCCACATGCTACCATACACGCCACATGCTACCATACACGCCACATGCTACCATACACACCACATGCTACCATACACGCCACATGCTACCATACACACCACATGCTACCATACACACCAAATGCTACCATACACACCACATGCTACCATACACACCACATGCTACCATACACACCACATGCAACCATAAACACCACATGCTACCATACACACCACATGCTACCATACACGCCACATGCTACCCTACACACCACATGCTACCATACACGCCACATGCTACCATACACACCACATGCTACCATACACGCCACATGCTACCATACACCCATGCTACCATGCACGCCACACGCTACCATACACACCACATGCTACCATACACACCACATGCTACCATACACGCCACATGCTACCATACACAACACATGCTACCATACACACCACATGCTACCCTACACACCACCATGGTTTACCCCAGACGCTTCACATGCCCTGGTTCAGTTCGATGACAGCACGTCGACCCCGGTATACAACGTCTTTCCAATTCACTCTATTCCTTACATGCCTCTCACCCTCCTGAATGTTCAGGCTCCGATCGCTCATAATCTTCTTCACTCCCGTCAAACCTCTCTTACACTTTAATTACTTACTCGATCGAACCACATCACACCACATACTGTCGGACCCCACACATTTCAATATATATATATATATATATATATATATATATATATATATATATATATATATATATATAATATACACCCCTCTCGTTTTTGTTTTTGTTTTTTCAAAAGAAGGAACAGAGAAGGGGGCCAGGTGAGGATATTCCCTCAGAGGCCCAATCCTCTGTTCATAACGCTACCTTGCTAACGCAGGAAATGGCGAATTGTTTGAAAAAAAGAAAGAAAGAATATATATATATATATATATATATATATATATATATATATATATATATATATATATATATATATATATATATATATATATACAAATGTAGTACAGCAGCCACACACAGTACACTGTTACTTAGCAATACCGTAACACAGAGGGCGGCAAGCACTACACAAGATGAGTGTGGGAGGGAGGGAAGCGGAGGTGTTGCGTAAAGTATGGGGTGGTAATGTGGGGGTCGGGGCGGAGGGAGGCAGAGAGGAGGGGGCACCATGACCATGACAATAATAGTGGCAGTAGAGGGGTAGGAATGTGAGGCCCTCCACTACCTCCCTCACCCCTCTTACTAACTCCACCACTGTCTCCCCTCTCTCTCTCTCTCTCTCCAACCTCACGCTATCAGTACTCCAACACTTACTCCACCACTGTCTCCCCCTCTTTCTCCAACCTCACGCCATCACTACTCCAACACTGTCTCCCCTCTCTCTCTCCAACCTCACGCCATCAGTACTCCAACACTTACTCCACCACTGTCTCCCCCTCTTTCTCCAACCTCACGCCATCACTACTCCAACACTGTCTCCCCTCTCTCTCTCCAACCTCACGCCATCAGTACTCCAACACTTACTCCACCAACGTCTCCCCTCTCTCTCTCCAACCTCACGCCATGACTACTCCAACACTTACTCCACCACTGTCTCCCCCTCTCTCTCTCCAACCTCACGCCATGACTACTCCAACACTTACTCCACCACTGTCTCCCCCTCTCTCTCTCCAACCTCACACCATCAGTACTCCAACACTTACTCCACCACTGTCTCCCTCTCTCTCTCCAACCTCACGCCATCTGTACTCCAACACTGTCTCTCCTGCCTCAAGCCAACATCACCAACTATACTCCAAAACTATGTTCCTCTCCTCTGGCCCCTCCAAAGTTACCCCACCATCACCAACACTCCAAAACAGTATATATCCCCCCCTCCCCTTCCCTTAACCTTACGCCAACACTACCTCCAGCACTCCAACACTCTACCTTTACCCCTCCATACTCCCGCCCAAACTATCTCCCTCTTCTCCTCCTTCATTACTCCAACACTCTGTTCACTACTCCACCACTAATTACCTTCACACTTCCTCCAACACAACCTCCAACACAACCGCCCACGTCACCACCACAATACCGAGGTGTCAATATTCTTAACCACGACCACGTCAGTACGACTCTAGTGCAGGCGGGTACGACCCCCGTCCACTTGGTTACGACTATTTTTCTCGCCGGTACGACCCTTGTGTACGTCCGCTAAACATACCGTTTTCGTTGCTACGACTATAATCCAAGACGGTACGACCCTCGTAAGCGTCGGTACGACTATCTGCACGCCATTACAACCCTTAAGCTGAAAGGTACGACCCCTAGTTACAATGGTCTGACTTCTCGACCCTTAAGCTATGAAGGGTCGTACCGTCAGATTGAAGGGTCGTACCGCCAGATTGAAGGGTCGTACCATCGTACTGAAGGGTCGTACCGTCATAGTGAAGGGTCGTATCGTCGTACTGAAGGGTCGTACCATCATACTGAAGGGTCGTATCGTCATAGCGAAGGGTCATATCGTCGTACTGAAGGGTCGTGCCGTCGTACTGAAGGGTCGTATCGTCATAGTGAAGGGTCATATCGTCGTACTGAAGGGTCGTACCGTCATAATGAAGGGTCATACCGTCATGAAGGGTCGTACCGTCGTACTGAAGGGTCGTATCGTCGTACTGAAGGGTCATACCGTCATGGTGAAGGGTCGTACCGTCGTACTGAAGGGTCGTACCGTCATACTGAAGGGTCATACCGTCATGGTGAAGGGTCGTACCGTCGTACTGAAGGGTCGTAACGTCGTACTGAAGGGTCGTACCGTCATGGTGAAGGGTCCTACCGTCGTACTGAAGGGTCGTACCGTCATACTGAAGGGTCATACCGTCATGGTGAAGGGTCGTACCGTCTTACTGAAGGGTCGTACCGTCATACTGAAGGGTCGTACCGTCGTACTGAAGGGTCGTACCGTCGTACTGAAGGGTCGTATCGTCGTACTGAAGGGTCGTACCGTTGTACCTTCATAGAACATACAAACCTCCAACGTGAGATGAAGGGTATTCGAGTACATAATATTCGAATAGTCATTTCCTATTAGCCAGGCCCACAGCCTAGCGGTTAGCATGCCCGCCTCTTGCATTAGCGAGGTAGCGTTAAGGACAGAGGACTGGGCCTTGGAGGGAATATCCTCACTTGGCCCCCTTCTCTGTTCCTCTTTTGGAAAATACAAAAAAAAGAAAGGGGAGGATTTCCAGTCCCCCGCTCCCTCCCCTTTTAGTCGCCTTCTACGACACGCAGGGAATACGTGGGAAGTATTCTTTCTCCCCTATCCCCAGGGATATATATATATATATATATATATATATATATATATATATATATATATATATATATATATATATATATATCGTATATAGCGGTGGTCACACAATATGAGTGACTGGTAAGAGGAAACATGTGTAACGATAATCAGAAATCGTTCAAGATATCGTCGGTCTGACCCAGATGTACGGACACAGCCCGGGTCAGTGAGGCACGATAGCCAGGCAAGACGTCTGCCCGGCCCGAGAAGAACCAAGCTGTACTACCATGTGAACCACACACACACACACACACACACATACACACACACACACACACAC
>NC_092279.1:30538689-30616189 GCF_036320965.1 Panulirus ornatus
GATAACAAGGAAGCACCACCCACACACACACACACACACCTGACCGCTCTACACACCTAGTCACCAAGTTCATGTTGCTATATATGACGAAAAAGTCATCCAATATGGATATATGTAAATCAACTCAACCTGTTGTGTGTGTGTGTGTGTGTGTGTTCTCTCTCTCTCTCTCTCTCTCTCTCTCTCTCTCTCTCTCTCTCTCTCTCTCTCTCTCTCTCTCTCCCCTGTGTGATCGATGTTGCGTCAAGAACAGATGACCGAGCCTTGTTGCATATAATATACATATGCATAACCTTCACTTCACCGTGAAGAGGTATATGAATAATCACCACTCGAAAGAAAAAATAAGAAACGCTGATTATATATTTCTTTTTTTTTTTTCATACTATTCGCCATTTCCCGCGATAGCGAGGTAGCGTTAAGAACAGAGGACTGGGCCTTTGAGGGAATATCCTCACCTGGCCCCCTTCTCTGTTCCTTCTTTTGGAAAATTAAAAAAAAAAAAAAAAAAGAGAGGGGAGGATTTCCAGCCCCCCGCTCCCTTCCCTTTTAGTCGCCTTCTACGACACGCAGGGAATACGTGGGAAGTATTCTTTCTCCCCTATCCCCAGGGATAAATATATATATAAATATAAATATATAAATATAAATTATATATATATATATGTTTTTTTTTTTTAATTTTCCAAAAGAAGGAAGAGAGAACGAGGCCAGATGAGGATATTCCCTCAGAGGCCCAGTCCTCTGTTCTTAACGCTACCTTGCTAACACGGGAAATGGCGAATAGTTTGAAAGAAAGAAAAAAGAATATATATATATATATATATATATATATATATATATATATATATATATATATATATATATATATATATATATATATATATATTTCATACTATTCGCCATTTCCCGCGCTAGCGAGGTAGCGTTAATAAGAGAGTGCTAAGCCTTTGAGGAATATCCTCACTTGGCCCCCTTCTGTGTTCCTTCTTTTGGAAAATCAAAAACGAGAGGGCGATATATATATATATATATATATATATATATTGCCGATAACCGCAAGGAAAACGAAACACGATAAGTTCCCAAGTGCAATTTCGTGTGATGATCACATCGTCGGAGGAGATCCAAGAACGAGATAGAAGACGTAGAACAGTCAAACTGATATACTATACAAGGAAGCGACGTAGCTAAGACGTTACTGGTAAAACAAGCGTTACCGGATGGTAACACCAACATCCGGTAACGCTTGTTACCGGATGGTAACGTTACCACCATCCGGTAACGCTTGTTACCACACCCAGCCACCACTGTCCCTAGCCTCTTGACCCTCCTAGGTGTGTAGCACGCCAACCTTAACCCCCTGACACACGAAGGCGGCACGACACCCACTTCCAGCCACCAAGACCTTCCCCTGGTCCACTCCGCCACCAGAGCCGGCCAACGCGTCTTCATCCAATAAGATCTCCAACCCTCTCCATCCATCATAATATTGTCAAGGATGCTACTACGCTCTTCCTCTTACTCCATCTTTATCTTGTAGTCTTTACATCACATGTTCCACGCCTCCTACCACGGCTGAACTGAGAGGGTCAGGTCTGTGTGCTGCCTGAGCCGTGCACGGGCCGCTCACACACCTCCCACTCCTCCTCCTCCCACCCGACCCAATCATCCACACCTCTTGATTTATCTTCCAACGAGACGATGATGAACAACTGTAAGCCATCCATATATTACAGGTCAGAACTCAACTTCCCCCTTAAGTACCACAGTCCGTTGTGACATTACACGAGTTTCGCCCGCAGGAGTGGAGTGGCCTGGTCATGTGTTCTGGTGAAGTGTGTCTATGTGTTGCACTCTCGTTGTCCCGTCTCTTTAACCTTATTTGTATGTACCATATCTATGTCATTATATATATATATCTTTTTCTTTTCTTTCATACTATTCGCCATTTCCCGCATTTGCGAGGTAGCGTTAAGAACAGAGGACTGGGCCTCTGAGGGAATATCCTCACCTGGTCCCCTTCTCTGTTCCTTCTTTTGGAAAATTAAAAAAAAAAAAATATATATATATATATATATATATATATATATATATATATATATATATATATATATATATAATACATATATATATACACCAGCCTAAGGCAGGTGCGGTGTGGGAGAAATGAACAGCTGGGTTGGGTGTGGGCCGACAGCCGCAGCCAGGGTTCGAGCCCATGCGGGTCCCGGGCCGTGTGTTCTGTGTCATCCCGGGGCGACAAGACGGTCCATCATGTCTCCCTCATTATGCCCCTCACCAGCCACCCTCACGGCCGCATCAACGGCGTAACCCGCCCACGACGACGACAGCCACCACTGGCGGCAGGAGGAGAGGAGGGAGGAGAACCTCACTATCGAACCCGGCCAGGCTATCACTCCAAACAACGGGGGGATCCAATCTACAACCACTTCCCTTGTGGTGCCCCGCGCCAGCCAGCCAGCCACCTTACAGGGACCGACCCCCTCCTCCTCCCAATCCTCCAATCCCGAACCTCAAGGTTCTGCAAGCACAACAATCCCCAGCAGAGCCGACTCTGGTTCCTACCCTCCACCAGGCGAGGACGGCCCCCGCCTCTGTGCCACCACACACACACACACACACACACACACACACACACATCACTGGTACTGATGATACCATCTCAACCACCTACGACCACTCCACCACGACGCTACCACCCCTGGACCACGACGCTACGACCCCTGGAGCACGACGCTAGGACCCCTGAAGCACGACGCTAGGACCCCTGGAGCACTACGCTACGACCCCTGAAGCACGACGCTACGACCCCTGAAGCAAAACGCTACGACCCCTGAACCACGACGCTACGACCCCTGGACCACGACGCTACGACCTGAACCACGATGTTACGACCCCTGGAGCACGGCGCTACGACCCCTGGAACACGACGCTACGATTTCTGGAGCACGACGCTACGATCCCTGAGCCACGACCCCTGAAGCAAAACGCTACGACCCCTGAACCACGACGCTACGACCCCTGAACCACGACGCTACGACTCCTGGAGCACGACGCTACGATCCCTGAACCACGACGCTACGACTCCTGGAGCACGACGCTACGACCCCTGAGCACGACGCTACGACCCCTGAGCACGACGCTACGACCCTTGGGTACGATAGCATGCCCATCGACCCGACTCTTAAAGGTCAAGTCCAAGGTCACGCCTTCAGTCGTGCTCAAGGGTCGTGTCTTCGTGGTCAAGGGTCGTTTTATCGTGCTCAGGAGTCGTACTGTCTTCGTCAAGAGGTGAGAGACGGTCAGCTGTGTATTTTCACGACTTCCTGTGAACAAGAGAATGACTTCCCCGTAGCGTCAGCAGTGTTGCCAGCCACTTGGTGTCCACACCATGGGCCAAGATGACCAGGTCCCTCCCTCCCTCCTTGGTGCGTTCCCCCACCCCAGACACCGCGTGGCAATACTGGCGACGCCACATTAGGCGTATGGCACCTCTGGACAGACAGAGCACATTAGGTGTCGAGCCCCTCCACGGCGACAACACACTAGATATAGCGCCCCTTTCAACACCCGTCACAATTGGTGCGCTCACCCCTCTTGCACAGCACACTAGGTGCATCGCCCCTCCTGACGCACAACAAGAGCATCGCACACCAGATGCATCGCCCCTTTAGAAAGACATCACACCGGGTGCATCGCTCCTCCTGACAGACAGCAACTTGGCGCATCGCCCCTCTAAACTGACACACTAGAGGCATTGCCCCCCCGCGCCCCCTCCCCCCCACGTGGCGAACAGCACCCCAGACGCCGGCCTCGCCCAGCTAGACAGACAGCACAATAGGTGCACTGCCCCTCGAACCATACATCAGCCTAGATACACGTGTCTTATGCCACTCACACAACTCCCCCTCATCCATCACACACATACCAGAGGACATGCAGGAATTCCACCCCAGGGCGAGGTCATGGATACGTGAGGAGCCATGTGTACCACGTCTGCCTTGAGGGCTGGATGTTGCTGGCTGGCGCCAGTGTACCGCGCACCGTCAGGAGCCTCTCCACGCACCAGCCCTACCAGTTGACCATCTGCCAACTGTGTATTGATTACGGAGGAGCGGGAGTCTGCCGCCACTCTGGCCCACTTCCCTAACTACACCCTCCCCCCCCTCCCTGCACCACTACGGTACGGTACCATCCCTGCACCACTACGGTACGGTACCATCCCTGCACCACTACGGTACGGTACCACCCCTGCACCACTACGGTACGGTACCATCCCTGCACCACTACGGTATGGTACCATCCCTGCACCACTACGGTACGGTACCATCCCTGCACCACTACGATACTACCCCCGAGCACGACCTTGGATATGACGACCTGTGGTCACTGACGAGTACGACCATTAAGCGTCATACCAACGGCCAGGGCCATCACAGCCACGACACGTATCGTCGTGCTCCGGGGTCGTCGTGTCGTGCTAACGAGTCGTGGTTTCCTGACCCAGGGGGTCAAGGCTCTGCCGTCCACCATCAGCCTTCGGTACGCCTTACACAAGGCCTGTTGACACTTGACAATGAAGGTCTTGTGTGTGCCATTGTCTGCAGGCAGAACACATCCACACAAGTCGTGCCCGGGGCTTCGTCCTTATGACGACCACCACGAAGGTAAGGGTCGTCATGATTAATAATGCATTTACAGAAAAATCATCAAAAAATTTACCGCAGTATTCTTTTACATACTTCAGAAACATTCGAATCCTTCTAATGTAACATTAAACAACCTAGGGTCATTAGAACTCCATAATGTAGTTCCTTCTACACATATTGAAGTTGGGATCCTTTCACTTCAAAAGCTTCGTTCATGTGAGTTATTACGCATTCATTACTTAGAAATTTTTAATCAGTTTTCAACTGTTGTGACCCGTCACAAGTTGTTAGGTCGGGGGAAGTAGTTACCTCAAGTTTTGCTAATTAATTCTTAATGACTGGATGATCACTAAATACACTGGACAATACATGAGGGTTGTCATTCCCACGTACAAGATGGGTCAAACTACAGGCCAGACCATCAACAACCACTGGTCGTAACCCACCTGCACAAGGGTCGTGGGGTCGTGCTCAAGGATCGTGAGGTCGTGCTCAAGGGTCGTGGGGTCGTGCTCAAGGATCGTGAGGTCGTGCTCAAGGATCGTGAGGTCGTGCTCAAGGATCGTGAGGTCGTGCTCAAGGATCGTGAGGTCGTGCTCGAGTCGTCCTCTTAGCGGTAAGATACAAGTGGACCACCTTACCCAGCCCAGGTCCGCTTCCATACGGTAACACACGGCACTACCGGGCTCTCCCCTGCTGCAGGAGACCGCCACCGCCCCGTAACACATGTCTCCCCTGCTGCTGGAGACCGCCACCGCCCCGTAACACATGTCTCCCCTGCTGCAGGAGACCGCCATCGTTGGGCTGGCCTTCAGGTGTGGGGCTGGGTGACCAGCAACATCAGTATGCGGGGCTGGCAACACGGCAGCGAGCACAGATCAAAGGCGGTGGGTCCCGGTGAACCATCAGCACTCTCTGATCTACACGGTAATACCCTCCCAACCTACACCAACCCACCCATCTATACTTACAACCCACCACATCAACTTACCCTCACCACCCCCAACCCACCCTGCCCATGATAGACATTATACCCCCCCCCCCTCTTAACTTACCTACCTCCTATACATCAAATACTAGTGATGTGGTGCTCTCCTGCCACACGCTCATTAATAATGTAGGCTGTACTGGGTGGTGGGCTGTACTGGTGGTGGGCTGTACTGGGTGGTGGGCTGTACTGGGAGGTGGGCTGTACTGGGAGGTGGGCTGTAATGGTGGTGGACTGTACTGGGTGGTGGGCTGTACTGGTGGTGGGCTGTACTGGGTGGTGGGCTGTACTGGGAGGTGGGCTGTACTGGGAGGTGGGCTGTAATGGTGGTGGACTGTACTGGGTGGTGGGCTGTACTGGTGGTGGGCTGTACTGGGAGGTGGGCTGTACTGGGAGGTGGGCTGTAATGGTGGTGGACTGTACTGGGTGGTGGGCTGTACTGGTGGTGGGCTGTACTGGGAGGTGGGCTGTACTGGTGGTGGACTGTACTGGGTGGTGGGCTGTACTGGTGGTGGGCTGTACTGGGTGGTGGGCTGTACTGGTGGTGGGCTGTACTGGTGGTGGGCTGTACTGGGTGGTGGGCTGTACTGGGAGGTGGGCTGTACTGGTGGTGGGCTGTACTGGTGGTGGACTGTACTGGTGGTGGGCTGTACTGGGTGGTGGGCTGTACTGGTGGTGGGCTGTACTGGGTGGTGGGCTGTACTGGGTGGTGGGTTGTATAGGTAGCAGGCTGTAATGATGGTGGCAAGTCATGTGCACCCCAGGTCCAGCAGGGCCCTCCTCCTCCTCCCAACACACACACATCCTGACCGACCACCATGTGTCCCGGGCCTCCAGCATCATTTCCATGACCCGGCGATAAAGGCTTCACACACACACACACACACACACACACACACACACACACACCTGCAAGAGGCCAATTAGCGGCAGTGTGTAGGTGGGGCAGGTAGTGGGCGGCGGCACAAGTGTAGCCGCCGCCCACACGTGAGGTGTTCCCCCACCCAACCATTACTGTGCTCTACCTACGAGACTCCTGCTGGCCCCTCCCACCCACACACACACACACACACACACACCCACACACACACACACCAGCGGTCGTGGTGCTGGTGGCGGCAGCTATGGTGGTGATGATGGTGATGTTGGCGGCAGCTATGGTGGTGATGATGGTGATGATGGCGGCAGCTATGGTGGTGATGATGGTGATGTTGGCGGCAGCTATGGTGGTGATGATGGTGATGTTGGCGGCAGCTATGGTGGTGATAATGGCGGCATATATGGTGGTGGTGGCAACTATGGTGGTGATAATGGCGGCATATATGGTGGTGGTGGCAGCTATGGTGGTGATAATGGCGGCATATATGGTGGTGGTGGCAGCTATGGTGGTGATAATGGCGGCATATATGGTGGTGGTGGCAGCTATGGTGGTGATAATGGCGGCATATATGGTGGTGGTGGCAGCTATGGTGGTGATAATGGCGGCATATATGGTGGTGGTGGCAGCTATGGTGGTGATGATGGTGGTCGCTATGGCGGTGATGGTCGTGTTGGTGGCAGTTGTGGTGCATACATTCGAATGGTTTTGCAACCACATCGTGGTTGTGGTTGTGGTGATGGTTGTGGTTGTGGTGATGGTGGTTGTAGTGGCGGGTCATGGAACAGCGGCTGTTGTGATGGAGGAAGTCGTGGTGGTAGTCTCTGTCGTCGTTGTTGTGATGTTGTATCACAACTGTATAATTAAGACCATCACAACTCTATTTCGTTTCGTTATGAATTACAACCAGGAGGACAACAGACCTCAGGGTTGTTGGAGCCAGGCAAGAGGGAATCGCGAGTGGTGACCTGGCCACAGCTTCATTATATATACGAAAAACAAATGAAACAAAAACATAATAATAAAAACAATGAGATGTTTCTTGCTCTACGAGACTGAAGGATGTAAGTCCCAGCCCTTGGGTACGCCACCAGCCGTGAGGGCGCCTGCACGTCCAGCCAAGTACAGTGATGCGTCCTTATGGAGAGGCACTGTCCTTACGGCCGATGACAAGGAGTTATTAGCGAGGTGCCAACTGGACCTCAAGTCCAGTGGAGGGCCGCCACTTGCAGGCCAACCCGTCCACACATGCTAAGTCAGGTGGCGGGAGGGCGTGCGCGCGCATCCAAAACAATCCCACGTCACAGAATACAAATGGACCCGAGGTTTCACTCCCTCGACCGTCCTCCTTCTACTATACCACGATGGCTGGCGGGGAGCTGGCTCGCCAGATGCCCGGCAAGTGTTGCCGTACCTCCTGACGGAGTGAATATCCAGGAAAGGTCAAACATGGTAAATAGAGCGGGAAACTAAAACTTCTCGAGCATGACGGCACAACCCTTCACCATGACGGGTATGATAGCCGGGCCTCTGACCTGAACCTCAAGGGTCAGGTCAGAGGCCGAGCCGTCGTCTGCATGAGTGCAGTGGTCCGTCGTGATCAAGGTCTTCCACCACTCTGGTGCTCGGCTGGTGAAAAACTTCACGAGGACCACAACGTAGCGCTGCACACACACACACACACTCAACGGACACTTCACACAGCTCCTGCTGGTGGCATCCGGAGCGTCGCCCGCCTCCCTGGGCCAGCGTTCTTTACCGGTCTCAGGCCTGTATGATACATCTACATTATCATTCACGTTAACTCTCATCTCTAGCAACACCTCACTGATGGGCCACCTCCGCACACAACGGGATTCATCCAGCAACACACGGACCGAGACTGTTTCTGATAATGGATGAGGAAAGAGAAGCATGCATTCATGTGGCAGGGGGAGACACACACACTGTTCCAAGAGGAAGACCTGTACACTAATCGTGTAGTGAGGGACGTGCTGATAACTTCGGTAACAATGTCAGATGAACATTGGTAGGATCAACTATCAGCTGCAAAATATCCCACGTCCAAGACGGTCCTGCAAAATCATGGTTGACAGTAGCTGAGGTGTGGCTTCCACTCACACGAGGTGTTACAATCTTCTCCAGTCTCGAACGCTGAACAACAGACTCTCTGGAACGCTCTCTCTCTTATCGATGTCTTATCGCTCGGTCCCTCGTGTTATCTCATTCCACAGAGAAAGGGACTACATTGTCATGGTACATATTTAGTACATAAGGAATCAAGACAACCCCAGTGACTGACATGATAAAAGTATTAAAGTGTGTGCAAACTTGCGTCGACAGATACAAAGAGACGTATACGTCAAAGCATACGTCATTATGAGACGTATATTGCTGAAAATAGCAGCGAAAGAAACCCTTACATGTTCTGTAGTTCTGCAGGAAGCAAGATAGTCATCACCAAGTGAACTGGTCCAGTAATTACGGAGGAGGTGTGACAACGAAGACAACGCAAAGATTTCCAGTGATTTTTTTTTACCTGTATTTACGAGTGAAGACACAACTCATGTCCATAATCCACTTCCAGAGGTAAGAGAGGAAAACGCTCAGCAACATACTGACATATAAGAAGATATACTAATATAAGCAATAATGATATAAAAATAAATAAAACGGCAGAACCAGATAAGCTCTACACAAGGACAATGAAAAAAGTGAAAACTGAGATAACTGCTGTTTTCCAACTGTTAATTACTACGGGGAAAGGTCCACAGGGATGGAAGTCTGCCAAATGGAACAATGATAATCCAGAAAGATTATACATCACCGCCCGGAAATTCTCGTCCAATTAACTTAACAGTTGGTTAACTTACAGACGCCATTACTTAGGACAACACTTAACCATTTAGATGATGACCACCTCACCACTTTATGATGATGGCACCATCAACCTCATAATGGCACCATCAACCTCACATAACATGATGGTACCATCACACAACACACCACCTCACATAACATGATGGTACCATCACACAACACACCACCTCACATAACATGATGGTACCATCACACAACACACCACCTCACATAACATGATGGTACCATCACACAACACACCACCTCACATAACATGATGGTACCATCACACAACACACCACCTCACATAACATGATGGTACCATCACACAACACACCACCTCACATAACATGATGGTACCATCACACAACACACCACCTCACATAACATGATGGTACCATCACACAACACACCACCTCACATAACATGATGGTACCATCACACAACACACCACCTCACATAACATGATGGTACCATCACACAACAAACCACCTCACATAACAAGATGGTACCATCACACAACACACCACCTCACATAACATGATGGTACCATCACACAACACACCACCTCACATAACATGATGGTACCATCACACAACACACCACCTCACATAACATGATGGTACCATCACACAACACACCACCTCACATAACAAGATGGTACCATCACACAACACACCACCTCACATAACATGATGGTACCATCACACAACACACCATCTCACATAACAAGATGGTACCATCACACAACACACCACCTCACATAACATGATGGTACCACCACACAACACACCACCTCACATAACAAGATGGTACCATCACACAACACACCACCTCACATAACAAGATGGTACCATCACACAACACATCACCTCACATAACATGATGGTACCATCACACAACACACCACCTCACATAACAAGATGGTACCATCACACAACACACCACCTCACATAACATGATGGTACCACCACACAACACACCACCTCACATAACATGATGGTACCACCACACAACACACCACCTCACATAACATGATGGTACCATCACACAACACACCACCTCACATAACATGATGGTACCATCACACAACACATCACCTCACATAACATGATGGTACCATCACACAACACATCACCTCACATAACATGATGGTACCATCACACAACACACCACCTCACATAACATGATGGTACCACCACACAACACACCACCTCACATAACATGATGGTACCATCACACGACCATGACCACACCATCCCTGGTAGAGGCCCCGAGCGGCGGCCCCTCCACACACACTGTCCTCCCGTGCACCTCCCACTGCTGCCTCGTCCCGGTCAGTCATGTATCGTCCTCACAGTCCGAACGGACGGAGGCAGCCGCCGCCGCCACACGGAGTACTTACGGATATTGACAACGAGACAGCCACTGACAGTCGTCCACTGACCTAGGCAGGTAGTGCAGCTACAACCTTCCTCATCTGTGGCTTCCGTCTACCTACCACAGGAGAAGAGACAGTGTGGCTGTCCACCTGCTCACCAGCACTGACGGAGGAAATTCTGACAAAAGGCAAGGCGAACGCGTAGCGCTCACCGCTCGTCTAACCATAAAGAATCTAATTTCGTATCATGTATGCAATCTGACAATAGACATCTTATCTTAATACTACTAGTGTCCCTGACTTCACACTTTACACAAATGCCAATTCTGGGTTCGTCTGGAACTCCCTCCAACCATTCATCAACACTGGTCTTACATGGTTCTGTGGTTATCCTCCTGGTTGGTCCCTACCTCTCCTGGTCGTATAGGGAACAACAGTTCTTCCCATCTCGTCTGCAAAGATCTTACACGAGTCTTGACTCATGTCTCATCTCGTACGTTCCCAGGGATTCTTCAAGACTTCATAACTCTTCTCTCTTCCTTGGTAAGAGGCCTTTACGCCCATAAACACTGTTCTTGACCCTATCTATTCGTTACCAGACGTAAATTATCTTTTCTTTCTAGGTTATGAACGATGAGTTCTCTTCAACCTTATGAGTTCCATCCCCTTCAATCCTGCTCGAGCAATACTTCTATAACTATATTCCTCTCTGTCTGCCCGATGACCATTACAGAAACACTCCAGTATTCCACGTAAGCAGACACTGGACGTCTCCATCACCAGGTTACCCTATCTTACATAGAAGGTTCGCATTATCATGCCACTCACCACTTGACTACTGGTGCTATATTCTCAAAGTTCTCTTCGAATTATAGGGTCTCATTAATGTGGACTCCTTGATGTCTGACATGTATGAGGACTCCTTCATGTCTGACATGTATGAGGACTCCTTCATGTCTGAGATGTATGAGGATTACTTCATGTCTGACATGTATGAGGACTCCTTCATGTCTGAGATGTATGAGGATTACTTCATGTCTGACATGTATGAGGACTCCTTCATGCCTGACATGTACTTCATTCTCCATCACTTCCCCGCGGAACCTTCACCTCCTGGGGGGCCACCAACAGCTCGTTCCCCTGTTGAGGTGCTACGCTCTCCCTCCCCCTGCCTCCCACCACCATGTTCCCTCCCCCCTGTACACACGGAGGGCCACCAACCACCCACGAATGATCCTAGTCGACAGGCCCCTCCACCGCCTCCCAGGACCTGTCGCCTCCAATTTTCACCCAATATTTGTCCTCCCCAAGCTGTCCGCCACACCAGGGACGACACAACTCAGGAAACTTACACAAGAAAATCTCGATATTTATATCAGTCGCTCGCACGTCCGCACACGTGGTAGCCAGTGGAGGCTGGGCACGCGCCCTTCAGTCACCTACATCTCTGTACGTTTACACAAATGAAGATTCTCAACCATTTCTATCACTCCGGAAGGGTTCATCAGGGTAAAAAATTCAATACTGAATACGTCAGTAAACGAACGAAAATATCAATACTAATGTTGTACATCCATACACTAGAACTGAAAGAGGGAGGGGGGGGGGGAGGGGGAGGCATAGTAGTTAAGAGAGGTCAAGTAAGTCTAGCGTCTGGGGTCAGACTAGTTCAGAGGTCAACAAGAACTTGCGTCTAGTGTCATTGCAGGCCAGGTGTCAACTAGCCTCCTGGGGTCAAGGTTGTCCAGTGGGTGAACTAGAAGAGGCATCTTGGGTCAGGGTTGTCTACACGTCATCCAGGTCAAGCCGTCTAGGGTCAGGGTCATCCAGGTCAAGCCGTCTAGGGTCAGGGTTGTCCAGAGGTCATCCAGGTCAAGCCGTCTAGGGTCAGGTGGTTCAGGAGACAACTTGCTCCTGTTGTTGTTGTTGTTGTTGTGGGTTCAGGGAGGGAGCGAGTGGGTCAGGCAGGGCCGGGTCCTCCTGTCACGGGACTCTCGCCCTTCTCACTCACCACACAAGGTCGGGTCTCCAGCCGTGCCTGGCCCACCCCTCCTGCCTCATGACCCTCACCCAAACAGAGAAAGGGGGAGAGGAAGGGAGGGGGGGGTCATCCCCCGGGCCATACACCGCCCACACCCCCCACACTAAGGTGGAGGGAGATACACTCCCCCTCCACACACACACACACACACACACACTCAGGTGGAGGGAGATACACCCCCCCCCCACACACACACACTCAGGTGGAGGGAGATACACTCCCCCTCCACACACACAAACACACACACTCAGGTGGAGGGAGATACACTCCCCCTCCACACACACAAACACACACACTCAGGTGGAGGGAGATACACCCCCCCACACACACACACTCAGGTGGAGGGAGATACACCCACCCCCACACACACACTCAGGTGGAGGGAGATACACTCCCCCCCCACACACACACACTCAGATGGAGGGAGATACACTCCCCCCCCACACACACACACACTCAGGTAGAGGGAGATACACCCCCCCCACACACACACACTCAGGTGGAGGGAGATACACCCCCCCGCCACACACACTCAGGTGGAGGGAGATACACTCCCCCCCCCCCCACACACACACTCAGGTGGAGGGAGATACATCCCCCACACACACACACTCAGGTGGAGGGAGATACACCCCCCACACACACACACTCAGGTGGAGGGAGATACACCCCCCCCACACACACACACTCAGGTGGAGGGAGATACACCCCCCACACACACACTCAGGTGGAGGGAGATACACCCACCCCCACACACACACTCAGGTGGAGGGAGATACACCCCCCAACACACACACACTCAGGTGGAGGGAGATACACCCCCCACACACACACTCAGGTGGAGGGAGATACACCCCCCCCACACACACACACACTCAGGTGGAGGGAGATACACCCCCCCACACACACACACTCAGGTGGAGGGAGATACACCCCCCCACACACATACACTCAGGTGGAGGGAGATACACCCCCCCCACACACACACTCAGGTGGAGGGAGATACACCCCCCCGCCACACACACTCAGGTGGAGGGAGATACACTCCCCCCCCCACACACACACACTCAGGTGGAGGGAGATACACCCCCCCCACACACACACACTCAGGTGGAGGGAGATACACCCCCCACACACACACACTCAGGTGGAGGGAGATACACCCACCCCCACACACACACTCAGGTGGAGGGAGATACACCCCCCCCACACACACACACTCAGGTGGAGGGAGATACACCCCCCACACACACACTCAGGTGGAGGGAGATACACCCCCCCACACACACACACACTCAGGTAGAGGGAGATACACCCCCCACACACACACACTCAGGTGGAGGGAGATACACCCCCCCACACACACACACTCAGGTGGAGGGAGATACACCTCCCTACACACACACACTCAGGTGGAGGGAGATACACCCCCCACACACACACACTCAGGTGGAGGGAGACACACCCCCCCACACACACACACTCAGGTGGAGGGAGATACACCCCCCACACACACACACTCAGGTGGAGGGAGATACACCCCCCCACACACACACACTCAGGTGGAGGGGGAGGCGCGGCCGGCACCCGGCCCTCTCGCGGGGCCGCCCGCCACAGGAAAGATGAGGAATGTGTGTGTAAAGTCGCGCGGTTGTGGGATCAAGGGCAGGGGCAGGGCTGAGGTCCGCTGCCTTAAATATGGTGGTCACCCACGCCAGCCAGCCAGGGAGGCCGCCATAGTGGGTGGGGTCACCGTAGGATGTAGCCTTTGTTCTGTACCACAACAGTACACACACCACACACGGTAGTACATCTTGGTATATCTCACGTCGGTTTTGGAGGGACTTCCCTCCCTCCAAACTTCGGCATAGCCAAGCCTCCAACACGGCAGTATGGATGGGACTGGCTGGGTACGTTAGATGAATTAGGAATAATCGTGTTTACCCGTCAACAAGTCGTGTGCCACCTGCAGGTGGTAGTGGAAGTACGGAGCACTACCAGGCGTCTCCAGGGGTTAATGTAAACTATCTTGTATTACAGCCTGAGCCTTCAAGGTGGACCTTACAACCTGAGCCTTCAAGGTGGACCTTACAGCCTGAGCCTTCAAAGTGGACCTTACAACCTGAGCCTTCAAGGTGGACCATTCACCCTGAGCCTTCAAGGTGGACCTTACAACCTGAGCCTTCAAGGTGGACCTTACAACCTGAGCCTTCAAGGTGGACCTTACAACCTGAGCCTTCAAGGTGGACCTCGATACTGACAAGTTCCTACAGGAGCGGTTGGAGAACGAGTGGGAGGCAAGACGGCGTAGGGAAGGGGGTACATCCATCCTGGTGAGGAAGGGATGAGTCACAGGACGCAGCAGTGGTAGTGACCCCTGACCTGAGCACCTCCCGGTAAGGTGCTCAGGTCACCCACCACAGATCACGTGACACATTGCTATCTCCCCTACCATCCACCTCCGGTGACCCCAGGCCAACACCACCCTCCCTCCCTCCCTCAACCTCACACTGGCACCAACCACCACTATACATGCTTTTAAAACACATGAAGCCTCTGTCTCCCACTGGGGTAAACCATCATATGAAGCATCTGTCTCCCACTGGGGTAAACCATCATATGAAGCATCTGTCTCCCACTCGGGTAAACCATCATGTGAAGCGTCTGACTCCTACTGGGGTAAACCATCATATGGAGCCTCTCCATTGATCTACGACACCTTCCTTGGTTGCCACTACTGCTGGTGGGCCAGACGTGTGTCTGAAACATTTCTTTCCTAGTGACGTGTGAAGCAGCCACTTAAACCTCCGTCTGGTGTGGAAAACCATTCCAGGAAGCCCTTCCTCCCACCACTACGTACCACACTTCTCATGAAGTAAACTAACACAGGCAAACCTAACAATCCTAACGGGGTAAACCAATCCATGACCCCTATTCTAATGAGGTAAACTACCACAAGCTAGATAAAAATGTATCCTAATGGTGTAAACTACTGCATTAGTACTCTTCCTGTAATAACACACTACATCGCCATGTATACCATACCATTCTAATGATGTAAACCACAACATGGAACTGTTTCTCTGCACGGTAAACCAGGCCATAGGACAGACCACGGTCAGCCAGCGACTCCCAAGCCAACTATACCACCAAACTGGCCCACCATCTACCATGTCCACCACACAGCCCCCACCACCGGCTGCTCCACACTCGAACGCGGGACCATCGCCTTTATTTCCATCATTAGCACTAGAGAGTTCCTTACAGTGCACAGGGTGTCGAACCCTGGCCTCTTGCTGCGTCAGACGTGGATCAGGAACCTCCACCTCCACACCTACAGACGCGGGAACCAGCGGAGGACCCAAGGCAAGGTGGTGACGCGGTCTACGTAAGGCACAGTTAACCCTACCTGTTCTGTGTCGTACGGATACGACCCGCCAAGCGCCGGTAGGGGGCGTTTAGGAAGGACTCGACGCCCGTAGGGGCGTTCTGGAGGACCCGACGCCCGTAGGGGCGTTAAGGAAGGACTCGACGCCAGTAGGGGCGTTCAGGAGGGACCCGACGCCAGTAGGGGCGTTCAGGAAGGACCCGACGCCCGTAGGGGCGTTCAGGAGGGACCCGACGCCCGTAGGGGGCGTTCAGGAAGGACCCGACGCCGGTAAGGGTGTGACGTACAGACGCGTGGCTGGAGGCCATCACCTGACGCCGCTAGTGCCCCGGGATGCGACAGGGGGCGCCGGTTGGGGCGTGACGGGATGGGTGTGACGGGCGTGCCACCCACATGGAGCCCCAGAGTTAATATCAAAGTGGCAGGTGGTGCCCTTCCTTCCCCTCCCGTCTGGGACATGCCCGACCCAGCCACTGTGGTTTTTGTGTAGCAGGGGACCGCCAGTGCATGGACACCCCACCCAGCTGACCTGCTACACACGAGTACTAATCTAATGCTAAAATCTTTCCCGTGTGTCAACGCAGAGAGACGAAGCGCTAGGGTGCAAGGGCACGTGAGGAGAGAGGCAGGTGGGGAGGGAGGCAGGCAGCAGGTCCTGGGCTGCCACGTCCTCCACCTCAGTACAGACATACAGGATATAGAGGAGTGCAAGATGTACACACACACAGGATATGGAGGAGTGCAAGATGTACACACACACAGGATATGGAGGAGTGCAAGATGTACACACATACAGGATATGGAGGAGTGCAAGATGTACACACATACAGGATATGGAGCTGTGCAAGATGTACACACATACAGGATATGGAGCAGTGCAAGATGTACACACATACAGGATATGGAGGAGTGCAAGATGTACACACATACAGGATATGGAGGAGTGCAAGTTACGGGCAGGGGGGTGGGCCAGAGTGGGGCGCTTCCATACCCACCAACCCACCACCGGGGAAGCTGGCGGAACCAACCTTCTTCAGTACGACGGTACAACCCTACAGCGCTACCCTGAGCACGACCGTACGACCCCTGAGCACGAGGGTACCACCCCTGAGCACGACCCCTGAGCACGAGGGTACCACCCCTGAGCACGAGGGTACCACCCCTGAGCACGACCCCTGAGCACGAGGGTACCACCCCTGAGCACGACCCCTGAGCACGAGGGTACCACCCCTGAGCGGCACGGTACGACCCCTGAGCACGTGGGTACCACCCCTGAGCGGCACGGTACGACCCCTGAGCACGTGGGTACGACCCCTGAGCGCCACGGTACCACCCCTGAGCACGAGGGTACGACCCCTGAGCACGAGGGTACGACCCCTGAGCACCACAGTACCACCCCTGAGCACGAGGGTACGACCCCTGAGCACGAGGGTACGACCCCTGAGCACGAGGGTACGACCCCTGAGCACGAGAGTACGACCCCTGAGCGCCACGGTTCCACTCCTGAGCACGAGGGTACGACCCCTGAGCACCACGGTACCACCCCTGAGCACGAGGGTACGACCCCTGAGCACGAGGGTACGACCCCTGAGCACGAGGGTACCACCCCTGAGCACCACGGTACCACCCCTGAGCACGAGGGTACCACTCCTGAGCACGAGGGTACGACCCCTGAGCACCACAGTACCACCCCTGAGCACGAGGGTACGACCCCTGAGCACGAGGGTACCACCCCTGAGCACGAGGGTACGACCCCTGAGCACCACAGTACCACCCCTGAGCACGAGGGTACGACCCCTGAGCACCACGGTACCACCCCTGAGCACGAGGGTACCACCCCTGAGCACGAGGGTACGACCCCTGAGCACCACGGTACCACTCCTGAGCACGAGGGTACCACCCCTGAGCACGAGGGTACGACCCCTGAGCACCACGGTACCACCCCTGAGCACGAGGGTACGACCCCTGAGCACCACAGTACCACCCCTGAGCACGAGGGTACGACCCCTGAGCACCACAGTACCACCCCTGAGCACGAGAGTACCACCCCTGAGCACGAGGGTACGACCCCTGAGCACCACGGTACCACTCCTGAGCACGAGGGTACCACCCCTGAGCACGAGGGTACGACCCCTGAGCACCACGGTACCACCCCTGAGCACGAGGGTACCACCCCTGAGCACGAGAGTACGACCCCTGAGCGCCACGGTACCACCCCTGAGCACGAGGGTACGACCCCTGAGCACCACAGTACCACCCCTGAGCACGAGGGTGCCACCCCTGAGCACGAGGGTACGACCCCTGAGCACCACAGTACCACCCCTGAGCACGAGAGTACGACCCCTGAGCGCCACGGTACCACCCCTGAGCACCACAGTACCACCCCTGAGCACGAGAGTACGACCCCTGAGCGCCACGGTACCACCCCTGAGCACGAGGGTACGACCCCTGAGCGCCACGGTACCACCCCTGAGCACGACAGTACGACCCCTAAGATAAAGTGTTGTAACATGCGGCTCAAAAGCGTCGAAAATGTAAATGTTTAGGTGCGTTCTACCATCATCAGAGGCAGTTTACCAGAGGGGAGTTATCTTGTGTGTAGAGGCAGTTTATTAAAGGAGTTATATTGTGCATAGAGGCAGTTTACCAGAGGGGAGTTATCTTGTGTGTAGAGGCAGTTTACTTGAGGGGATTTATCTTGTGTGTAGAGGCAGTTTACTTGAGGGGTGTTGTTTTGTGTGTAGAGGCAGTTTACCAGAAGGGAGTTATCTTGTGTGTAGAGGCAGTTTATTAGAGGGGTGTTATCTTCTGTGTAAAGGCAGTATACCAGAGGGGTGTTATCTTGTGTGTAGAGGCAGTTTACCAGAGGGGTGTTATCTTGTGTGTAGAGGCAGTTTACTTGAGGGGTGTTGTCTTGTGTGTAGAGGCAGTTTACCAAAAGGGAGTTATCTTGTGTGTAGAGGCAGTTTATCAGAGGGGTGTTATCTTCTGTGTAAAGGCAGTATACCAGAGGGGTGTTATCTTGTGTGTAGAGGCAGTTTACTTGATGGGAGTTATCTTGAGTGTAAAGGCAGTTTAATAGAGGGGTTATATCTTGTGTAGAGGCAGTTTACCAGAGGGGTGTTATCTTGAGTGTAGAGGCAGTGTACTTGATGGGAGTTATCTTAAGTGTAAAGGCAGTTTAATAGAGGGGTTATATCTTGTGTAGAGGCAGATTACCAGAGGAGTGTTATCTTGAGTGTAGAGGCAGTTTACCAGAGAGGTCTTATCTTGTGTGTATAGACAGTTTACCAGAGGGGTGTTATCTTATGTGTAGGGGCAGTTTACCAGAGGGATGTTATCTTATGTGTAGAGGCAGTTTACCAGAGGGGTGTTATCTTGTGTGTAGAGGCAGTTTACCAGAGGGATGTTATCTTGTGTGTAGAGGCAGTTTACCAGAGGGGTGTTATCTTGTGTGTAGAGGCAGTTTACCAGAGGGATGTTATCTTGTGTGTAGAGGCAGTCTACCAGAGGGGTGTTATCTTGTGTGTAGAGGCAGTTTACCAGAGGGGTGTTATCTTGTGTGTAGAGGCAGTTTATCAAAGGGATGTTATCTTGTGTGTAGAGGCAGTTTACCAGAGGGGTGTTATCTTGTGTGTAGAGGCAGTTTACCAGAGGGATGTTATCTTGTGTGTAGAGGCAGTTTACCAGAGGGGTGTTATCTTGTGTGTAAAGGCAGTTTACCAGAGGGGTGTTATCTTGTGTGTAGAGGCAGTTTACCAAGGGGATGTTATCTTGTGTGTAGAGGCAGTTTACCAGGGGATGTTATCTTGTGTGTAGAGGCAGTTTACCAGGGGATGTTATCTTGTGTGTAGAGGCAGTTTACTATGGGGATGTTATCTTGTGTGTAGAGGCAGTTTACCATGGGGATGTTATCTTGTGTGTAGAGGCAGTTTACTAGGGGGATGTTATCTTGTGTGTAGAGGCAGTTTACTAGGGGGGTGTTATCTTGTGTGTAGAGGCAGTTTACCAGGGGATGTTATCTTGTGTGTAGAGGCAGTTTACTAGGGGGGTGTTATCTTGTGTGTAGAGGCAGTTTACCATGGGGGTGTTATCTTGTGTGTAGAGGCAGTTTACCAGGGGATGTTATCTTGTGTGTAGAGGCAGTTTACTAGGGGGGGTGTTATCTTGTGTGTAGAGGCAGTTTAACAGGGGATGTTATCTTGTGTGTAGAGGCAGTTTAACAGGGGATGTTATCTTGTGTGTAGAGGCAGTTTAACAGGGGATGTTATCTTGTGTGTAAACCCCCCAACCTACGCCATGCTTCCCTCCCTCCTGCCGACGATAACCCTGGGGTTATCTTGTGCTACATCCCCTACACCAAGCCTCCCCCCACCCCACACCCGAGTCCCCCCGCTCCTGATAACACTGGAGGCCCGGCAGATAACACGAGCCAAGGGGAGCCACAGTTTCGCCTCCAGTATTACCACATCTACCACCACTATCTATTGCTACTCCTACTACAACTACTGCTACTACTACTACTACAGATACTAATAGTATTACAAATACTATTTCTACTAGTAAAAATAGCAATAACAGTAATAATAATAATAATAATAATAATAATAATAATAATAATAATAATAGTAATAATAATAATAATAACAATAATAATTGTAATAATAATAATGATAATAATAATAATAATAACAGTAATAATAATAGTAATAATAATAATAATAATAATAATAATCATAATAATAATAACAATAATAATAATAATAATAATAATCATAATAATAGTAATAATAATAATAATAATAATAATAATAATAATAATAATAGTAATAATAACAATAATAATAATAATAATAATCATAATAATAGTAATAATAATAATAATAATAATAATAATAATAATAATAATAGTAATAATAACAATAATAATAATAATAATAATAATAATAATAATAATAATAATAATAATAATAGTAATAATAATAATAATAATAATAATAATAATAACAATAATAATACCGTTAGATGAACAGTTGCAGCAGTATAACTTGCACGACCAGTCCAACACACACAGCGTCATCTACAGATCTTTAACAACAAGACTGGGGAGGATATATTCCTAGTTAAGAAATGATCATAAGAATACTCTCACCTGTGGTGGCCGCCATTACTTCATGCTGTATACAATAACACAAGGGTCGGCCATGCAGCGACAACTTCACCTCTACCTCCCTCAAAACACAGAAAGCCAGCTGTTTCTCCCTCAAAACAAAGAAAGCCAGCTGTTTCTCCCTCAAAACAAAGAAAGCCAACTGTTTCTCCCTCAAAACAAAGAAAGCCAGCTGTTTCTCCCTCAAAACACAGAAAGCCAGCTGTTTCTCCCTCAAAACACAGAAAGCCAGCTGTTTCTCCCTCAAAACAAAGAAAGCCAGCTGTTTCTCCCTCAAAACAAAGAAAGCCAGCTGTTTCTCCCTCAAAACAAAGAAAGCCAGCTGTTTCTCCCTCAAAACAAAGAAAGCCAGCTGTTTCTCCCTCAAAACAAAGAAAGTCAGCTGTTTCTCCCTCAAAACAAAGAAAGTCAATTGTTTTTTATTCAATGCACGAAATATTAATGCACCAGAGTCTCTCCATCGCTGAAGTAAATGCAATAATGGGAGTGAGGGATGGAGCAGTATGGCCTAAAACGACATAATATGTGAACATTGGGTGGACGAGGCGAGGTCAGACGACCATATATACTCCGGCAGGCTGGCTGGCAGATTGGGTGGGTGGGTGGGTCGCTAAATACATGAGAAACAAAGGTTGGAATCCCGACACAATGGGCGCACCTCTCCTGGCGGAGGGAGAGGGGCAAGATGGTGGGTGTGGGTAGGACGCCCCTGGGGAGGGTGTGGTGCTGGTGGCAGGGACCAGGCGGGACAACCACCCACGTGACACCACCTGGTCAGGAGAGATAACACAAGACCTGAGGGGGTGTGTATGACGAGGTCGTCTGCTACAGGACAGTAGGGTAACCTTACCGTATATATGTATACAGAGGCAGGCAGAGGTAAACATGGTACACCCACACCCACCCACCCACTACTCCCTCCGCCACATCTCCCAGCAATCAATGACCCCCATGCACCATACACCACCTCGCTACGGCATTGGGACAGCGAATATGATAAGACACGACCTAATCTAATACACCCAGGACGTGGGAACGTCAATGTAAGAGTTCAAACATATGTACATCGTACCACCGTCCTCGTGGACCAAACTGATTTACCAAGATGTGATGTTATCTAACTATATCTATGTATGTTGTCATGATGGTCATGGCCAGTACCAATATCTGGTAGCAGAGTATTCCAGTGCCAACATCTAGTGGCAGGGTATTCCACTACCAACATCTGGTAGCAGGGCATTCCACTACCAACACCTGGTAGCAGGGTATTCCACTACCAATATCAGGTGGCAGGGTATTCCACTACCATCAACTGGTGGCAGGGTATTCCACTACCAACATCAGATGGCAGGGTATTCCACTACCAACATCTGGTGGCAGGGTATTCCACTACCAACATCAGGTGGCAGGGTATTCCACTACCAACATCTGGTGGCAGGGTATTCCAGTACCAACATCAGGTGGCAGGGTATTCCACTAACAACATCTGGTGGCAGGGTATTCCAGTACCAACATCAGGTGGCAGGGTATTCCAGTACCAACATCAGGTGGCAGGGTATTCCACTACCAACATCTGGTGGCAGGGTATTCCAACGCTCCACAACTCCACTGTCTCAAGTGGGTGGTGTCAAGGTGTTGGGCCGAGACGGGTGGGGCTGAGACGGGCGGGCGGGCGGGCTGGAAAAGGGAGGGAGGGAGGGCTGGAAGAGGGAGAGGGAGGGAGGGAGGGAGGGCTGGAAAAGGAGGGTGGAGGCAGTGGGCGGAGGCCACAACAATACGGGTACATTATCCTGGATGCGCCACCCAACACACCCTACATATCACACCTCATACACACACACACACACACACACACACACACACGTCCCGCACGGAGAAATATTCAACAGTGAAATAAGAGGTCACACTGCAGTGCTA
The DNA here is from genome assembly GCF_036320965.1 of Panulirus ornatus. Taxonomy (NCBI): domain Eukaryota; kingdom Metazoa; phylum Arthropoda; class Malacostraca; order Decapoda; family Palinuridae; genus Panulirus; species Panulirus ornatus. Next base: position 30,561,984 of record NC_092279.1, read on the forward strand.
ATACGTACATCCACCATCGCACACCAGTGCAATGTTGACATGACTAACACAGGAACACACTCGCAAATTAACGCACATACATACTCTCTCTCTCTCTCTCTCTCTCTCTCTCTCTCTCTCTCTCTCTCTCTCTCTCTCTCTCTCTCTCTCTCGTGTGTGTGTGTGTGTGTGTGTTATCAATCATATATCACCACCAATGTGTACACACAGAGGGAGGGAGCCTTACGCTCGCGGGGCCCTGTCTCCGCTCCTTATCTCGCGTCATCCACAGGTGTGGATCCTCCACATACCGTCGCACCTCCACCATGTTTCCTCTACTGTCCACCAAGACCACTATTACAATTACTAACATGACGATATTGAACTGAGTCCACTTGGCTGGGCTGGCTGGCTGGCTCGACCCAGCCACACAGACTGACCTGGGCGATGATGAGGGAACGTGTCCCCACGTGATCCCCAGCTTCCTCCCTCTAGCCTCACTCCCACCTGGCTCCCTCTTCTTGTTCAGCGTTATGGTCGACACAACCATCTACATGTTCACCACAAGCCACCATATCTTCACTTGATGTTCGGTCTGCCACTGAGGCCAGGTTTCCCGTGGTTCATTCCGCTGGGGTCTGGATCCAGTCCTGATGGAACCTTTCTGGAACCTTTCCAGCGTTAGTGTGTGGCTCTTCCAGCTACATTCCAGAGCATCCCTCTTCATGCCTCCCCCACTATCATGAACTGATAAGGTATGGTGAGCAACCCCCTCACCATCCTCCCTCACTGTCATGAACTGATCAAGGTATGGTGAGCACCCCCTCACCATCCTCCCTCACTGTCATGAACTGATCAAGGTATGGTGAGCACCCCCCTCACCATCCTCCCTCACTGTCATGAACTGATCAAGGTATGGTGAGCACCCCCTCACCATCCTCCCTCACTGTCATGAACTGATCAAGGTATGGTGAGCACCCCCTCACCATCCTCCCTCACAGGTTCTCATGACGCAGCTGAGCGTAATGTCCGTCCTCAGGTCTGGCTCACGGCTGGAGTCCAGTAATCTACACATCCCCCAGTAAGGTGGTTCTCACACTCTGTTCTCTTCCTATCTTATGAGTTTTCATTTTCCCTCAAGTGGTGGACTACAACGCGTGATATGTTCGACCACGGCTTCATCATCTTGTCTACGTCCCTTTGCGATACACAGCTGTCCATTTACCTAGCACTCATTTCACAATTTGGCCATCATCACAGAATACGTTCCGGTGACACACTACATCGCTCTCTACATCATCAATGACCCCAGTTGACACCCCCCCGACCCAGCTTTAGCAGGCTCCCCTAACATGACCTCTCCCTTCCCTTCCAGTAATGTAGCTGTCAGACCCTATGATCAGCCCTCGTCTGACCCCACCCAGCCAAGACGTCCACCATCATCAGTCTTCACTGAGGGTCAGTGTCAAAGGCTTTCTGGTCGTCCCACAAAATATGTAACCGACACATCCATTTTCTTTTCACTAGGTTGCTCCTGATCTAGGTACTTGCTAAATATCTTCTGTAGAAAGTGGCAGTGCGCTTCTCCGGCGCCCCCGGAGTGTTCCACTGTGTCGTGTAGGCGAGGCGTCAGCACGGAGGGGAGGGGGGTCACAGTGCGTGGCCCACAGGTTCTCAAGACGTGGTAGTGGGTCCTGGCCCCACGCGTGAGGATATCTCTGTGTGGGAGTACTGTACTACGTACTTTCTGTCCGGTACTACCACTCCAACTCCCTCATGATACTGACCTATATAACAACACAGGCTTACGTCATCCGTTAATACTGCACTAGATTGGCTCTACGTCATCCGTTAAGGCCGCTCTAGACTGGCTCTACGTCATCCGTTAAGAGTGCACTAGACTGGCTCTACGTCATCCGTTAAGAGTGCACTAGACTGGCTCTACGTCATCCGTTAAGAGTGCACTAGACTGGCTCTACGTCATACAGCTAGGGTGACACTCTCGGGAAGATGTCGCACATGTTCACTGGTGTACACACTCTCCCTCTCCTACGTGTGGTCAGGTAAACACTGATGTTCAGGTTCTGCTGGACGTAGTGCAATGTCTTACCTTATCTTCTCCTTACCTCGCTAGTGGTAATGATATCTCTCTTATCTTCTCCTTACCTAGCTAGTAGTAATAATATCTCTTATCTTCTTGCCTGGCTAGTAGTAATAATATCTCTCTTATCTTTTCCTTGTGGTAATGATGTCTCCGTTATCTTCTCCTTGCCTGGCTAGCAGTACTGATATCTCCCTCATCTTCTCCTAACCTGGACTAGTATTATCTCTGTTATCTTGTATTTGCTTACGTAGTAATAACGACATCTCCCTTATCTCCTCCTTCCCCGTCCACGATATCTCCGTTATCTTCTTCCCTGGATGGTAATCATGATATCTCCGTTATCTTCTCGCCTGGGCCAGTAATAATGATATCTTCGGGTCGTAATCACTCTCAACAGCCACGTACGTCCTCATCTGTATATTCCAGACCAGCGACCTACCTGCCTCCCTCCCTCCCTCCTCCTACTGCACTCATCAAACCAGTGACCCACATGTGTAACCCTGCAACACCTGCCTGCCAGCCTGCGTGTCCCCTACACACACACACACACACACACACACACACACACACACACACACACACAAACACACACACAAACACACACACACTCCACACTGCCAGCCTGCCTGCCAGCGTGTCCCCTACATACACACACACACACACACACACACACACACACACACACACACACACACACACACACACACTGCCTCCCTGCCTGCCTGCGTGTCCCCCCCTACACACACACACACACACACTCCACACTGCCTGCCTGCCTGCGTGTGTCCCCCCCTACACACACACACACACCCCACACTGCCAGCCAGCTGTACACCTACTGGGTGGCCCGTGTCACCTGCCTCGGTAAGCCCACACACAGCTGGAGGAGGGTCGGCTACATGACCCTCCCCATAGGCCCACACATAGCCAGGGGGGGGGAGGGAATGGATTCCCGGGATAAGTGGGGTGACTTGCCCCCCCGCCTCTCTGTCTCTCTCTCTCTCTCTCTCTCTCTCTCTCTCTCTCTCTCTCTCTCTCTCTCTCTCTCTCTCACCACCATCGTCAGGCAAAGATATATCGTAAACCTCCAACAGACGGGACCTCCATACCACCCGACCCCACACTCACACCCACACACCACCAGACCCCCACACTAAACCCTCACACATACCATCCGACCCCACACACCCACACACCACCATATCCACACTAAACCCACCACACACACACCCACACACCACCATATCCAAACTAAACCCCCCCACACACACCACCCTACCCTCACACACCCACACACCACCATATCCACACTAAACCCACCACACACACCATCCGACCCACACACACCCATACACCACCATATCCAAACTAAACCCCCCCACACACACCACCCTACCCTTACACACCCACACACCACCATATCCAAACTAAACCCCCCCACACACACCACCCTACCCTCACACACCCACACACCACCATATCCACACTAAACCCACCACACACACCATCCGACCCACACACACCCATACACCAGCATATCCACACTAACCCCCCCCCCCACACACACCATCCGTCCAACACACAAGAGAACACCCGACCCACACACAACCTGACCCACACTCACCTTCCACAGTTGGCCGCCGCCACCACCACCACCAGGCAATCACCTTCCCTCACACTGTACTACATGTCGTTCAGGCGTTAACGAGTTCACATGAGGGAATGTTGTGCCATGAGGCCTCCAACATGTGTCGTGGCATGAGGCCTCCAAAATGTGTCGTGGCATGAGGCCTCCAACATGTGTCGTGGCATGAGCCCTCCAACATGTGTCGTGGCATGACGCCTCCAACATGTGTCGTGGCATGACGCCTCCAACATGTGTCGTGACATGAGGCCTCCAACATGTGTCGTGACATGAGGCCTCCAACATGTGTCGTGGCATAAGTCCTCCAACATGGGTCGTGGCATGAGGCCTCCAACATGTGTCGTGGCATGAGGCCTCCAACATGGGTCGTGGCATGAGGCCTCTAACATGTGTCGTGGCATGAGGCCTCCAACATGTGTCGTGGCATGAGGCCTCTAACATGTGTCGTGGCATGAGGCCTCCAACATGGGGTCGTGGCATGAGGCCTCCAACATGGGTCGTGGCATAAGGCCTCCAACATGGGTCGTGGCATGAGGCCTCCAACATGTGTCGTGGCATGAGGCCTCCAACATGTGTCGTGGCATGAGGCCTCCAACATGTGTCGTGGCATGAGGCCTCCAACATGTGTCGTGGCATGAGGCCTCCAACATGGGTCGTGGCATGAGGCCTCCAACATGTGTCGTGGCATGAGGCCTCCAACATGTGTCGTGGCATGAGGTCTCCAACATGTGTCGTGGCATGAGGCCTCCAACATGTGTCGTGGCATGAGGCCTCCAACATGTGTCGTGGCATGAGGCCTCCAACATGTGTCGTGGCATGAGGCCTCCAACATGTGTCGTGGCATGAGGCCTCCAACATGTGTCGTGGCATGAGGCCTCCAACATGTGTCGTGGCATGAGGCCTCCAACATGTGTCGTGGCATGAGGCCTCCAACATGTGTCGTGGCATGAGGCCTCCAACATGTGTCGTGGCATGAGGCCTCCAACACGTAAGAGTAGTAAAGCAAGCGACTAGTGGCCTGCCTCCCCTGGGCGGCGGGGCCCAGCCCTGCCTGACCTTCCTCAACCATGACCAGGAGGGCCCAGCGTTACCTGATGAAGGTGTTGGCTAAATATAACCCGAGGCAACAGACACACACACTCACCCACCACACAGGCAGACACACACAGCCGTGGGTCATCTACCACACCGCTCATCCTTCTGCCATCCTCTGACCTGGGCACAGACTCACCCTGGCAGAGCCACCCTGACCTCCCCCAAGCTCTGGCTCCCTCGTGGAGTGCCAACCCTGCCCTTCCCTCCCCACAGGTCTAGCTCCCTCATCAACCACCTCCCTTCAGGTTTATCTGGCTAATTACCCGTAATTACCAGAGCCCGGGGTCCTGAGCAGCGGCGGCCCATCCCACACGACGCTCATGAACAGTGAGTTACCTGAGCATCCATGGCCATCACGTTCAGGTGAGGCCTTCATACACATGGGTCGTCCGTCTCGTGCCCGTCTTGGCCAAGAGGTGGTACCATGGGAGCCAGGGGGTGGTACCGGTACCGTCTTGGCAAAGAGGTGGTACCATGGTAACCAGGGGTTGTGTGGTGTGGTACCGGTACCGTCTTGGCCAAGAGGTGGTACCATGGTAACCAGGGGGTGTGTGGTGTGGTACCGGTACCGTCTTGGCCAAGAGGTGGTACCATGGTAACCGGGGGGTGTGTGGTACCGGTACCGTCAGGTTAGCATGGCGTCCGGGAGCGGCTTCAGTCGGGAAGGAGCAACAGGTTGGTGGCGGAGGGCAGGAAATGCCTGAAGTCGGGGTCTCCTCCGGCCTGGCCAGGACACACGGTAAGGTGACTCTCTCTCTCTCTCTCTCTCTCTCTCTCTCTCTCTCTCTCTCTCTCTCCTCCCCTGGTACACCACCGCCCGCCAGCGGTGCTACCTGCAGGGGCCTACCTGAGGTAACCACAGGTAACCATGGCCTCACATAATACCCACCACAACACGGGCCCATCACCAACGTCACCCCTCAACTGCTGCTTCCCCGGGGGTATCAGACGTCATCATCATCATGACGTCATATCATCATGACGACGTCACATCATGATGATGACGTAACCCATCATCATCATCATCATCACCATCATTGTTGCAACACATCATGACCTGCATCACAGCTTATTTATAACACAGAATAAATCGCACCTTTATCATTCTCCCACAACTGGTAAACCTACATGAGTTCCTGTAAATGATTTATCTCTCCTCTGTAAATGATTTACCTCCCCTCTGTAAATGATGTACCTCCCCTCTGTAAATGATGTACCTCCCCTCAGTAAATGATTTGCCTCCCCTCTGTAAATGATTTACCTCCCCTCTGCAAATGATGTACCTCCCCTCTGTAAATGATGTACCTCCCCTCTGTAAATGATTTACCACCCCTCTGTAAATGATGTACCTCCCCTCTGTAAATGATTTACCTCCCCTCTGTAAATGATGTACCTCCCCTCTGTAAATGATGTACCTCCCCTCTGTAAATGATTTACCTCCCCTCTGTAAATGATGTACCTCCCCTCTGTAAATGATGTACCTCCCCTCTGTAAATGATGTGCCTCCCCTCTGTAAATGATGTACCTCCCCTCTGTAAATGATTTACCTCCCCTCTGTAAATGATTACCTCCCCTCTGTAAATGATTTACCTCCCCTCTGTAAATGATGTACCTCCCCTCTGTAAATGATTTACCTCCCCTCTGTAAATGATGTACCTCCCCTCTGTAAATGATTTACCTCCCCTCTGTAAATGATTTACCTCCCCTCTGTAAATGATGTGCCTCCCCTCTGTAAATGATGTACCTCCCCTCTGTAAATGATTTACCTCCCCTCTGTAAATGATTACCTCCCCTCTGTAAATGATGTACCTCCCCTCTGTAAATGATTTACCTCCCCTCTGTAAATGATTACCTCCCCTCTGTAAATGATTTACCTCCCCTCTGTAAATGATGTACCTCCCCTCTGTAAATGATTTACCTCCCCTCTGTAAATGACTTAGCCTGGGTGAGGGTCACACATTATACACGTCATCTTCCGTCCTCATTACTGACAATATGTCTCATGCTGGACGAAGGTAAATATATACTGATGAAAGGCAAACACCTCATCTATCATCTACCACTCTTCCTTCTACAACACTTCTGGTGAACCTGATCTATCATCTACCAGTCTTCCTTCTACCACACTTCTGGTGAACCTGATCTATCATCTACCAGTCTTCCTTCTACCACACTTCTGGTGAACCTGATCTATCATCTACCACTCTTCCTTCTACCACACTTCTGGTGAACCTGATCTATCATCTACCAGTCTTCCTTCTACCACACTTCTGGTGAACCTGATCTATCATCTACCAGTCTTCCTTCTACCACACTTCTGGTGAACCTGATCTATCATCTACCAGTCTTCCTTCTACCACACTTCTGGTGAACCTGATCTATCATCTACCAGTCTTCCTTCTACCACACTTCTGGTGAACCTGATCTATCATCTACCAGTCTTCCTTCTACCACACTTCTGGTGAACCTGATCTATCATCTACCAGTCTTCCTTCTACCACACTTCTGGTGAACCTGATCTATCATCTACCACTCTTCCTTCTACCACACTTCTGGTGAACCTGATCTATCATCTACCAGTCTTCCTTCTACCACACTTCTGGTGAACCTGATCTATCATCTACCAGTCTTCCTTCTACCACACTTCTGGTGAACCTGATCTATCATCTACCACTCTTCCTTCTACCACACTTCTGGTGAACCTGATCTATCATCTACCAGTCTTCCTTCTACCACACTTCTGGTGAACCTGATCTATCATCTACCAGTCTTCCTTCTACCACACTTCTGGTGAACCTGATCTATCATCTACCAGTCTTCCTTCTACCACACTTCTGGTGAACCTGATCTATCATCTACCAGTCTTCCTTCTACCACACTTCTGGTGAACCTGATCTATCATCTACCACTCTTCCTTCTACCACACTTCTGGTGAACCTGATCTATCATCTACCACTCTTCCTTCTACCACACTTCTGGTGAACCTGATCTATCATCTACCAGTCTTCCTTCTACCACACTTCTGGTGAACCTGATCTATCATCTACCACTCTTCCTTCTACCACACTTCTGGTGAACCTGATCTATCATCTACCACTCTTCCTTCTACCACACTTCTGGTGAACCTGATCTATCATCTACCAGTCTTCCTTCTACCACACTTCTGGTGAACCTGATCTATCATCTACCAGTCTTCCTTCTACCACACTTCTGGTGAACCTGATCTATCATCTACCAGTCTTCCTTCTACCACACTTCTGGTGAACCTGATCTATCATCTACCAGTATTCCTTCTACCACACTTCTGGTGAACCTGATCTATCATCTACCAGTCTTCCTTCTACCACACTTCTGGTGAACCTGATCTATCATCTACCAGTCTTCCTTCTACCACACTTCTGGTGAACCTGATCTATCATCTACCAGTCTTCCTTCTACCACACTTCTGGTGAACCTGATCTATCATCTACCAGTCTTCCTTCTACCACACTTCTGGTGAACCTGATCTATCATCTACCACTCTTCCTTCTACCACACTTCTGGTGAACCTGATCTATCATCTACCAGTCTTCCTTCTACCACACTTCTGGTGAACCTGATCTATCATCTACCAGTCTTCCTTCTACCACACTTCTGGTGAACCTGATCTATCATCTACCAGTCTTCCTTCTACCACACTTCTGGTGAACCTGATCTATCATCTACCAGTCTTCCTTCTACCACACTTCTGGTGAACCTGATCTATCATCTACCAGTCTTCCTTCTACCACACTTCTGGTGAACCTGATCTATCATCTACCACTCTTCCTTCTACCACACTTCTGGTGAACCTGATCTATCATCTACCAGTCTTCCTTCTACCACACTTCTGGTGAACCTGATCTATCATCTACCAGTCTTCCTTCTACCACACTTCTGGTGAACCTGATCTATCATCTACCAGTCTTCCTTCTACCACACTTCTGGTGAACCTGATCTATCATCTACCAGTCTTCCTTCTACCACACATCTGGTGAACCTGATCTATCATCTACCAGTCTTCCTTCTACCACACTTCTGGAGAACCTGTTCTATCATTTTTCTTCCACAATGTTTTCGTTTATAAAATCTAAGCTCAGTGAAAAACTTTAATGTAAACAATGAACCTGGCGGCAGTCAGGGTGGGGAGCCCCTCACCTCCCCTCCCAGGCTGGGGAGAGCCTCACCTCCCCTCCCAGGCTGGGGAGAGCCTCACTGCCCCTACCAGGCTGGGGAGAGCCTCACCTCCCCTCCCAGGCTGGGGAGAGCCTCACTGCCCCTACCAGGCTGGGGAGAGCCTCACTGCCCCTACCAGGCTGGGGAGAGCCTCACTGCCCCTCCCAGGCTGGGGAGAGCCTTACCTCCCCTCCCAGGCTGGGGAGAGCCTCACTGCCCCTACCAGGCTGGGGAGAGCCTCACTGCCCCTCCCAGGCTGGGGAGAGCCTTACCTCCCCTCCCAGGCTGGGGAGAGCCTCACTGCCCCTACCAGGCTGGGGAGAGCCTCACTGCCCCTACCAGGCTGGGGAGAGCCTCACTGCCCCTCCCAGGCTGGGGAGAGCCTTACCTCCCCTCCCAGGCTGGGGAGAGCCTTACCTCCCCTCCCAGGCTGGGGAGAGCCTCACCTCCCCTACCAGGCTGGGGAGAGCCTCACTGCCCCTCCCAGGCTGGGGAGAGCCTCACCTCCCCTCCCAGGCTGGGGAGAGCCTCAGTGCCCCTCCCAGGCTGGGGAGAGCCTCACTGCCCCTCCCAGGCTGGGGAGAGCCTCACTGCCCCTCCCAGGCTGGGGAGAGCCTCACTGCCCCTCCCAGGCTGGGGAGAGCCTCACCTCCCCTCCCAGGCTGGGGAGAGCCTCACCTCCCCTACCAGGCTGGGGAGAGCCTCACCTCCCCTCCCAAGCTGGGGAGAGCCTCACCTCCCTCCCAGGCTGGGGAGAGCCTTACCTCCCCAGCCTTCGTCCAGTCATCAGGGTGGGCCACGAGCGTCGCCCAGGAGGAGGCAGCAGCAGCAGGGCCGGAAACCCGATAGTAATGAATGACGCCCACGATACCGCCCGTCCTCCACCATTTCCGGCCTGGCCACCACCTCCTCCTCCTCCTCCTCCACAACATACAACATATCTCCACCACAAGACTGTGGTGCCTCCATCACCCCGACCCACGTCTGGTGGCTCAACCCAGGCCGGTGCCATGCCCGTAACATGGCGGGGTCACCAACACATACAGGGTACACGTTCTTAATAACCAGGAGACACCACACCTGGCCGTCCATCTACATGACCAGCTGGTCACCATTACTTCTGCCAGGTCCTGCCACACCACATGCCAGGGAGACCCCTGCTGCCCCACCACATGCCAGGGAGACCCCTGCTGCCCCACCACAAGCCAGGGAGACCCCTGCCCCCCCCCCACCACATGCCAGGGAAACCCCTGCCACACCACAAGCCAGGGAAACCCCTGCCCCACCACAAGCCAGGGAGACCCCTGCTGCCCCACCACATGCCAGGGAGACCCCTGCCCCACCACATGCCAGGGAATCCCCTGCCCCACCACAAGCCAGGGAGACCCCTGCCCCACCATAAGCCAGGGAAACCCCTGCCCCACCATAAGCCAGGGAAACCCCTGCCCCACCATAAGCCAGGGAAACCCCTGCCCCACCATAAGCCAGGGAAACCCCTGCCCCACCATAAGCCAGGGAAACCCCTGCCACACCATAAGCCAGGGAAACCCCTGCCACACCATAAGCCAGGGAGACCCCTGCCCCACCATAAGCCAGGGAAACCCCTGCCACACCATAAGCCAGGGAAACCCCTGCCCCACCATAAGCCAGGGAAACCCCTGCCACACCATAAGCCAGGGAAACCCCTGCCACACCATAAGCCAGGGAAACCCCTGCCACACCATAAGCCAGGGAAACCCCTGCCCCACCACAAGCCAGGGAAACCCCTGCCCCACCATAAGCCAGGGAAACCCCTGCCACACCATAAGCCAGGGAAACCCCTGCCCCACCACAAGCCAGGGAAACCCCTGCTGCCCCACCTCAGTGGTGGGAGGCCAGTACCCCCCAACACGTAGGAGAGCAAGTCATGTCCCTAACCCGGGTCAACACCTGCCCCTCCCCCTCAGCAGGCCACCATCATTGTGGAGGGAAGACAGTGCTATATGCCTCACCCTGGTCACGTGACTCATCTCTCTCTCTCTCTCTCTCTCTCTCTCTCTCTCTCTCTCTCTCTCTCTCTCTCTCTCTCTCGTATATCAGAATTGTGGAATTGGTCTTTCTTTCTTTCTTTTGCCTTCCTCTCTTCCAAGGGATGAACAGCTGGGTTAACTGTGAACCAGCAGCCGCAAAGGATTGGAACCCACGTACGTCCTCGACCCGTCGTCACAGTCAGCCAATCTGACCACCACACCACGGAGGCCTCTTCCACAGTCTCTCGGTGACACAGTTCAGTGTGCCTTTCATGCTAGGTGAGCAGCACCGGGTCCAGCGTGGTCCTGCCCACACCACACCACACCTCCCACACTACGAAAACAAACAATGACGTCATCACTGAAGGCTTCCACCACACGTCAGGAAGCCTACAGCATGGCCACCCCCCTCCACTCCATACCCAGAGGCTGCCCAACTCCCCCACCCACGCATTACCCATGACGCTGCTCCACTGCTGGGAGTGGGGGGGGAGATCCATGGGCTGACCCACTCCCCCACCCTCCCCCGGCCTCTCTCTCACACCGCCTCTGGTCCAGCAAACGTTATCTGCCCCAACCAGAAACGTTTCGGAGAGGAGGCGCCGGGAGAGTGACGGAGAGAGACTGCAGCGTCACGGTGTGGGTGTGAGAGGAGCTGCAGCGTCACGGTGTGGGTGTGAGAGGAGCTACAGCGTCACGGTGTGGGTGTGAGAGGAGCTGCAGCGTCACGGTGTGGGTGTGAGAGGAGCTGCAGCGTCACGGTCTGGGTGCGAGAGGAGCTACAGCGTCACGGTGTAGTGACGGAGGAAGGTGGTTCCAATGCGAGGTGTAGGGAAAGAAGCAGGTATCAAAACGGCCCACCCTTGAGATACTGATGGCCACACAGTAATCATGAGACGCAGCAGCTTGCCCCAGTACTGCCTGGTCTAGCTAGTATTGGGGGCACACACGCAGCCAGCTCTCGGGAGCAAAACCAAAGTAATACCTAAAGAAGAGAGGAAAGTGAACCAAGTCTGTAGCGCAGGGCAAGGGGGTCAAGTATGGAAGCTAGCCCGGGAGAGCAGATAAGTCGGACCGCTTCCGACTCACCTCGACCAAGCAAGGATGCACAGGTTAACGTGAGGGCTGCACTATGCCATACAAGGTGGATCGATCAATCCTTCGTATAAACGGAGCAATTGTTCAGAGGAGAATCTTAAAATCTCGACAGGACTCCGAATTTCACAGGTACATTTACCTGTTTCGTTACTGTGGGGTTGCCAGGAAAGAGTGGATGTTACAGTAATATAGAGTACGTTAATCGAGTCGAGAGGTGGAATTGCAGAGCAGTCGAAGGAGAGAGAGAGAAAGGCTGCTGCAAGTTTTTGATAAGAGACGGGCATAAACTGGGTCTTGGAGGCATTCAACCTCACCAGACTTCGTCTACCCCGCTGAGATATCATGTCCAAGTCTGTGTCTACTGGGGAAGCTGTGTCAAGACGAGTGGCAGAGCGAGTGAGACCAGACGACGAAGAATTGAGGGATGTGGACGAACGTTGAGTCGTCAGCGGACGAATGCATCTGGTAATTTGTGAAGGAGAAAATGTGTAGGGAACAGGACAGAACCTTGAGGGACACAGCCCTTGAAGAACGAGGAGGAAGGGGGGGAGGAGTTGGGGAGAGGCTGATCCATCAACAACCCCAGAGATAGATCGGCCGGAAAGGAAGTTAGATATAAGGGAGCAAAGTTGAGGGAGGGAAGCCAAAAGAACGGAGCTTCGAGATGAGACACCCCCCCAGTGCCACATCCTGTCACAAGCTTTGGATATATATGTATATACAACAAGAGACGGAGCAACACGAGCGTACAACTCTTCTCCCATAACACACACACACACACACACACACACACACACACACACACACACACACACACACAAGCGAGCGTTACGTTATCTGAATATCCACACAGACAATCAAACAACGTAAACTGACGACAGATGGTAACGTGCTGGTCTTAATGATGGACAAATTATAGTACACCTCCCGTAACAACACGAGTAACCTGACACACACACACACACACACACACACACACACACACACACACAAGATAATCCAGAATAATAACATGAATGGTGGTCCGGGATGTACGGGGGATGAGTGTTACTCCTGGGTGTATGAGGGTACTGAGTTACTCTTGGGTGTATGAGGGTAATGCATGAGTGTAATGACTTACTCCTGCGTGTATAAGGGTAATAAATACTCCTAGGTGCATGAGGGTAATGAGTTACTCCTAGGTGTATGTGGGTAATGTATGAGTGTAATGAGTTACTACTGGGTGCGAGGGTAATGTATGAGGGTAATGAGTTACTCCTTGGTGTATGATGGTAACGTATGAGGGAATGAGTGTTCCTTCTGGGTGTATGTGGGTAATGAGTTACTCCTCTGTGCATGAGGATGAGTCACTCCTTGTTATATAAGGGTAACGTATAAAGGTAACGAGTTACTCCTGGGTGTATGAGGGTAATGTATGATGGCAGTGAATTACTCCGGGGTGTGTGAGGGTAATGAGTTACTCCTGGGAGTATGAGGGTAATGAGTCACTCTTTGGTATAAGAGGGTCATGTATAAAGGTAACGAGTTACTCCTGGGTGTATGAGGGTAATGTATGAAGGCAATGAGTTACACCGGGGAGTATGAGGGTAATGAGTTACTCCTGGGTGTATGAGATAATGCACACGGAGTGTACACACACACGTGCACGTGTCCACCTGCCCTGGCATGTTATCATCATCAGCTGGTAACATGACCTGAAGGGTAGGAAGGTAGCGACCATGTGTCAACCCTCCGGTGTGTGTGTACCAGGTAAGGTCAACCTAGAGTGCCACACGTCACATCACCACAGTAACATACCATGACCGACCTCGCCGCGGGAAGGGTTGATAAGGCAGTAAACAGAGACGAATGTGAGGCTGCCATGTGTCGCTATATTGGTACACAGATGATAACCTCAGTAATGATAACTTACCAACCCGTAGATAACAATCTACAACATACACTGTACTACGATATGTCATACTACAACTACGGTATATTACTACATGTCATACTACAACTACAGTATATTACTACGATATGTCATACTACAACTACGGTATATTACTACATGTCATACTACAACTACAGTATATTACTACGATATGTCATACTACAACTACAGTATATTACTACATCTGTCATACTACAACTACGGTATATTACTACGATATGTCATACTACACCTACAGTATATTACTACGATATGTCATACTACAACTACAGTATATTACTACATCTGTCATACTACAACTACGGTATATTACTACGATATGTCATACTACACCTACAGTATATTACTACGATATGTCATACTACAACTACAGAATATTACTACGATATGTCATACTACAACTACAGTATATTACTACATCTGTCATACTACAACTACAGTATATTACTACGATATGTCATACTACACCTACAGTATATTACTACGATATGTCATACTACAACTACAGTATATTACTACATCTGTCATACTACAACTACGGTATATTACTACGATATGTCATACTACACCTACAGTGATGACACACAGTATGGCTGACCCACCAGGGATGACACACAGTATGTCTGACCCACCAGGGATGACACACAGTATGTCTGACCCACCAGTGATGACACACAGTATGGCTGACCCACCAGGGATGACACACAGTATGTCTGACCCACCAGGGATGACACACAGTATGGCTGACCCACCAGGGATGACACACAGTATGGCTGACCCACCAGGGATGACACACAGTATGGCTGACCCACCAGGGATGACACACAGTATGGCTGACCCACCAGGGATGACACACAGTATGGCTGACCCACCAGGGATGACACACAGTATGGCTGACCCACCAGGGATGACACACAGTATGGCTGACCCACCAGGGATGACACACAGTATGGCTGACCCACCAGGGATGACACACAGTATGGCTGACCCACCAGTGATGACAACAACACAAAGTCTGAGGATCAGTAACAGGTAAGCCAGCCTGGCCCAGTGGCTGTGGTGGTGGCGGCTGTGGTAAGTGGCACTGGCGGTGGCGACAGTGATGGTGGAGGTGGCGGTGGTGGTGGTGGCTGTGGTAAGTGGCGGTGGCGACAGTGGTGTCGGTGGTGACAGCTGTATTAAGTGGCGATGGCGGTAGTGGTGGTGGCAGATGTGGTAAGAGTGGCGACAGTGGTCGTGGTGCCGGCAGTGGTGATGGTTGTGGTATACGTAGTGGCGACAGTGGTGGTGGAGGTGGTGGCGGCTGTGGTAAGTGGTGGTGGAGGTGGTGGCGGCTGTGGTAAGTGGTGGTGGAGGTGGTGGCGGCTGTGGTAAGTGGTGGTGGAGGTGGTGGCAGCTGTGGTAAGTGGTGGTGGAGGTGGTGGCGGCTGTGGTAAGTGGTGGTGGAGGTGGTGGCAGCTGTGGTAAGTGGTGGTGGAGGTGGTGGCGGCTGTGGTAAGTGGTGGTGGAGGTGGTGGCGGCTGTGGTAAGTGGTGGTGGAGGTGGTGGCAGCTGTGGTAAGTGGTTGTGGAGGTGGTGGCGGCTGTGGTAAGTGGTGGTGGAGGTGGTGGCGGCTGTGGTAAGTGGTGATGGAGGTAGTGGCGGCTGTGGTAAGTGGTGGTGGAGGTGGTGGCGGCTGTGGTAAGTGGTGGTGGAGGTGGTGGCGGCTGTGGTAAGTGGTGATGGAGGTGGTGGCGGCTGTGGTAAGTGGTAGTGGAGGTGGTGGCGGCTGTGGTAAGTGGTGGTGGAGGTGGTGGCGGCTGTGGTAAGTGGTGATGGAGGTGGTGGCGGCTGTGGTAAGTGGTGGTGGAGGTGGTGGCGGCTGTGGTAAGTGGTGGTGGAGGTGGTGGCGGCTGTGGTAAGTGGTAATGGAGGTGGTGGCGGCTGTGGTAAGTGGTGGTGGAGGTGGTGGCGGCTGTGGTAAGTGGCAGTGGTGGTAATGGTATACGTAGTCGCGTTAACAGTGATGGTGGCGGTGACAGTGGTGGTGATAGTGGTGGTGATAGTGGTGGTGGTGGTGGCGGCTGTGGTGTACATAGTGGCGGTAGTTGTGGTGGTGATGGTGATAGTGGTGGTGAGGGCAGGAGTGGCGGCAGTGTGGTGGTGGTGGTGATGGCAGGAGTGGAGGCAGTGTGGTGGTGATGGTGGTGAGGGCAGGAGTGGCGGCGGCAGTGTGGTGGTGGTGGTGGTGGTGAGGGCAGGAGTGGTGGCGGCAGTGTGGTGGTGGTGGTGAGGGCAGGAGTGGCGGCGGCAGTGTGGTGGTGGTGGTGGTGGTGGTGAGGGCAGGAGTGGTGGCGGCAGTGTGGTGGTGGTGGTGGTGAGGGCAGGAGTGGTGGCGGCAGTGTGGTGGTGGTGGTGGTGAGGGCAGGAGTGGCGGCGGCAGTGTGGTGGTGGTGGTGGTGGTGGTGAGGGCAGGAGTGGTGGCGGCAGTGTGGTGGTGGTGGTGGTGAGGGCAGGAGTGGCGGCGGCAGTGTGGTGGTGGTGGTGGTGAGGGCAGGAGTGGTGGTGGCGGCAGTGTGGAGGTGGTGGTGGTGGTGGTGAGGGCAGGAGTGGTGGCGGCAGTGTGGTGGTGGTGGTGGTGAGGGCAGGAGTGGTGGCGGCAGTGTGGTGGTGGTGGTGGTGAGGGCAGGAGTGGTGGCGGCAGTGTGGTGGTGGTGGTGGTGAGGGCAGGAGTGGCGGCGGCAGTGTGGTGGTGGTGGTGGTGAGGGCAGGAGTGGTGGTGGCGGCAGTGTGGAGGTGGTGGTGGTGGTGGTGAGGGCAGGAGTGGTGGCGGCAGTGTGGTGGTGGTGGTGGTGGTGGTGGCGGCAGTGTGGTGGTGGTGGTGGGGGTGCGTGAGGCAGACAGTATTCCTCTGGTCAATATTTGCGGGCCAGCCAGCCAGCCACCAGGCCAACCCTGCACCACTCACTCCATTCTCTACTCACGCTCACCCAAGCCACTGGCTCTCCCTCCACTCACTCTCACCCAAGCCACTGGCTCTCCCTCCACTCTCACCCAAGCCACTGGCTCTCCCTCCACTCACTCTCACCCATGCCACTGGCTCTCCCTCCACTCACTACCCTCACTCTCACCCAAACCACTGGCTCTCCCTCCACCCACAATCAAGGCACCTTCTGTTCTCAGTCATGTTATTCACCCAATGACCACATTAATACAGTCCCTCCAGGGCACAGTGTCCCCTCCAGGCACACAGCGTCCCCTCCACACCCTCCAGGCACACAGCGTCACCTCCACACCCTCCAGGCACACAGCGTCACCTCCACACCCTCCAGGCACACAGCGTCACCTCCACACCCTCCAGGCACACAGCGTCCCCTCCACACCCTCCAGGCACACAGCGTCACCTCCACACCCTCCAGGCACACAACGTCACCTCCACACCCTTCAGGCACACAGCGTCACCTCCACACCCTCCAGGCACACAGCGTCACCTCCACACCCTCCAGGCACACAGCGTCCCCTCCACACCCTCCAGGCACACAGCGTCACCTCCACACCCTCCAGGCACACAGCGTCACCTCCACACCCTCCAGGCACACAGCGTCACCTCCACACCCTCCAGGCACACAGCGTCACCTCCACACCCTCCAGGCACACAGCGTCCCCTCCACACCCTCCAGGCACACAGCGTCCCCTCCACACCCTCCAGGCACACAGCGTCCCCTCCACACCCTCCAGGCACACAGCGTCACCTCCACACCCTCCAGGCACACAGCGCCACCTCCACACCCTCCAGGCACACAGCGTCCCCTCCACACCCTCCAGTCACACAGCGTCACCTCCACACCCTCCAGGCACACAGCGTCACCTCCACACCCTCCAGGCACACAGCGTCACCTCCACACCCTCCAGGCACACAGCGCCACCTCCACACCCTCCAGGCACACAGCGTCACCTCCACACCCTCCAGGCACACAGCGTCCCCTCCACACCCTCCAGGCACACAGCGTCACCTCCACACCCTCCAGGCACACAGCGTCACCTCCACACCCTCCAGGCACACAGCGTCACCTCCCCACCCTCCAGGCACACAGCGTCCCCTCCACACCTCCAGGCACACAGCGTCACCTCCACACCCTCCAGGCACACAGCGTCACCTCCACACCCTCCAGGGACACAGCGTCCCCTCCACACCCTCCAGGGACACAGCGTCACCTCCACACCCTCCAGGCACACAGCGTCACCTCCACACCCTCCAGGCACACAGCGCCACCTCCACACCCTCCAGGCACACAGCGTCACCTCCACACCCCCAGGCACACAGCGTCACCTCCACACCCTCCAGGCACACAGCGTCACCTCCACACCCTCCACAGCAAAGAGCGCACCTCCAGACAAACCACCACCCCACACCAGGTTCACACCCTAAAATTTTAACCCCCAACCACCACCCCAAACCCCCCCACCCCACCCCCACACCCGGGCCCCCCCAAACAGCACCCCCGGGGGTAAACCCCAGGGGGCGCTCCCCCCACCCTCAGCCCGGGTACCCAGGGGGCCGGGTACTTCAGCCCCAACGGCCCCACTTTTGGGGGTTTTTTTGGGGGGTTTTTTTTAGGAAAAGCAAACAAAAAAAAGGCCTCCCCCTTAAACAAGAAACCCCAACCCAACACACCCCCCCAAAAACCCCCACACACCCCCACACCCCCAGGGAACAAGCGGGCCCAACCCACACACACCACCACCACCAAAAACCCCGCCAAAACCCCCCCCCTAAAGGGGGGGAAAGGGGCCCCCAATAGGAAACATTTAATTTTTAACCCCTCCTAATTTTAAACAACCAGCAGCCTCACAACACTTGTATCTGACGTGCACTACAACATATGTGAGAGGCCAACCTCCTCACCCCCTACCCCCACAACCCAGCACCACCACAACACCAACCACCACTACCCCCCCTTTCCAACACACCACTACTACCAACACCACCACATACTACCGCTCCAGGGCGGGAGATACCTACCCTCTCTCTCTCTCTCTCTCCCCTCTCCCCCTTCCCCCTCTCCTCTCTCTCTCTCTCTCTCTCGCACAAAAACCACACAGAGAGAGGTGGCGTGTGTGACCTCCTCGTCCAAGTGGTGGTGGTGTGAATTACGGAATTCCTGCCCAGGTCGCCAGAGAAAGCGTCCGCCAACACAATGTATCCACCACTCTGCTGGCTGACCCCCTGCCTTACGACGCTACGCTGGGCTGAGGGGAAACGTGTACCTCCCTCCAGGTTGTGTGTGTGGTGTAACACCACCACACACACAACCTGGTACCAGGACCCACACCCTCCTCTCTATTTCCATACAACAACAATAACAACAACAACAACAACAACAACAACAACAACAATAATAATAATAATAATAATAATAATAATAATTATAATAATAATAATAATAATTATAATAATAATAATAATAATAATTATTATAATAATAATAATAATAATAATAATAATAATAATAATAATAATAATGTGACGATTTAATCTATAAAACGCAAGCAAAGGTTGAGGATACACAGGAAACAAATATAACGAAAAACAAGACGGCAAAACAAAGAGGGAGAGGACCAGGATGGATGGATGGATGGATGGGTGTGTGTGTGTGTGTGTGTGTGTGTGGATCAGTGTACACACAAGTGATGATGTTGACAATGGGTCTGGTGGTAGAGCACCAGTGGCCTGGATGTTGTGATGGTGGCCAGCTGTAACTCTGGGCTGGACCGTTAACACGAAAGCACGTTCTCCTGGCCACGTCCACACACCCACGCCTCACTAAGGCTCCGTCCACAGCTGACCCACGCCTCACTAAGGCTCCGTCCACAGCTGACCCCCGCCTCACTAAGGCTCCGTCCACAGCTGACCCACGCCTCACTAAGGCTCCGTCCACAGCTGACCCACGCCTCACTAAGGCTCCGTCCACAGCTGACCCACGCCTCACTAAGGCTCCGTCCACAGCTGACCCCCGCCTCACTAAGGCTCCGTCCACAGCTGACCCTGGCCTCACTAAGGCTCCGTCCACAGCTGACCCACGCCTCACTAAGGCTCCGTCCACAGCTGACCCACGCCTCACTAAGGCTCCGTCCACAGCTGACCCACGCCTCACTAAGGCTCCAGCATAATGCAGTAAACACGCGGGTGACACGAGGCACGTCAACCCTGCCAGGTACACATCACCGTCGGGTTACCACGTCCTCACATAACCTTACCACACACACACACACACACACACACACACACACTATGGCCACACACACACACACACTATGGCTTCCTCCTGGTGTGTCATGATCAACGTTACTCCCGCGTCCATCTTCCAGTGTTACTGACATCCACCTGTGCCGCCCCGCACCCACCCGACCTGTGGTATGAGAGGGCCAGCAGGTCCTCTGCCACCAACATACATGCCGTCCGTCCACCAGCGTGGTCACCAGGGCAGGTGTGTTGTCACTCTGGGTCAGGAGGTCAGCCAGATGTACACACACACCTTCATGTTATACCATCAAATAATGATGAATTAATACAAATAGTCTTGTACATGTTTGGTTATAATCACCAGGTGAAACATTTCCACAGACAGAACTATTATTACCATTATTATTATTATTATTATTATTATTATTATTATTATTATTATTATTATCATCACTATTATAACTATCATTATTATCATTATTATTATTATTATCATTATTATTATTATTATCATTATTATTATTATCATTATTATTATTATTATCATTATTATTATTATCATTATTATTATTATTATTATTAAGATAACCGTGCATTAACTGGATTTAAAAAGGTTAAAACATTATTTTGTTTAGTGTACCTGTGCCATAAACAGCCCCAAACAAGTCCTCACTACTGCAGTACACATCCTCGATGTGTTTACATCGCACACTCTGAGGTGGTGGATCACGTGCCCTGAGTGGTCGTGTGGCCACGCCAAGAAGACGCACTCTGACTGGTCGTATGGCCAACCCTGAAAGACGTGCCCTGACTGGTTGTGTGCTCACATCCAAACAAGACGTGCTCTGATTGGTGGAGGGGTTCGCCAGCCGCCACCTGGCCCACTCCGGGCTCTCACTCGTGTTCATAGTGTTAATCACCGTCAACTATACCAGTGGCCATCACACACCAGCCTATCACACAGTGAGACCTTACGACACCGCTATACAATAAATACATGGCTCGACCTACCATTCCCTCTGTAGTACCCTTCACCCACCCCATCACCGTACAAACTGTAAAGTAATATCAGTACTGGGAGCACATGACTCCCGTGTTACTGACTCCCGTGTTATTGCTGGTCTTGTACACGGTGTATGGCACGACACGGGCTGCAAGCTTCACGCTTTGACACGATGATGCTACCAGGCAGATACAACAGATCATCACTACCACCCACCTCCCGTCCCAGAGGAGGTCATCACTACCACCCACCTCCCGTCCCAGAGGGGGTCAACACTACCACCCACCTCCCGTCCCAGACGAGGTCAACACTACCACCCACCTCCCGTCCCAGACGAAGTTAACACTACCACCCACCTCCCGTCCCAGAGGAGGTCAACACTACCACCCACCTCCCGTCCCAGAGGAGGTCAACACTACCACCCACCTCCCGTCCCAGAGGAGGTCAACACTACCACCCACCTCCCGTCCCAGAGGAGGTCAACACTACCACCAGCGACCACGCAAGGAATGCCAAGACCAATATAACACAACACATGCCTCATCAGCTGAAGCTAATGACACAACACACCACCTGGACTGGCCCACACCTGCTACCTGAACACACACACACACACACACACACACGTGTCGCTTTACATTGGTGTGGGTTCACGACACACCAGGGATGTGACCAGTCTGTGGTGTGGGTTCACGACACACCAGGGATGTGACCAGTCTGTGGTGTGGGTTCACGACACACCAGGGATGTGACCAGTCTGTGGTGTGGGTTCACTTACCATTACTTGGTCTTTTTTCTTAGCGACCGTCTTACTCAGCAACCGTCTTACTCAGCAACCGTCTTTCTTAGCGACCGTCTTACTCAGCAACCGTCTTTCTTAGCGACCGTCTTACTCAGCAACCGTCTTTCTTAGCGACCGTCTTACTCAGCGACCGTCTTTCTTAGCGACCGTCTTACTCAGCAACCGTCTTTCTTAGCGACCGTCTTACTCAGCAACCGTCTTTCTTAGCGACCGTCTTACTCAGCAACCGTCTTTCTTAGCGACCGTCTTACTCAGCAACCGTCTTTCTTAGCGACCGTCTTACTCAGCAACCGTCTTTCTTAGCGACCGTCTTACTTAGCAACCGTCTTTCTTAGCGACCGTCTTACTCAGCAACCGTCTTTCTTAGCGACCGTCTTAATTAGCGACCGTCTTTCTTAGCGACAGTCCTACTCAGCGACTGTCTTTCTTAGCGACCGTCTTACTCAGCGACCGTCTTTCTTAGCGACCGTCGGGGAAGCCTCTCCCATGACACGGAGGCAAATGTTTCACTCAACACCAAGTTATAATGTCAAGACGTACAAAATTAATATCAAACTGTACCTGATTATGTAACCCGGACTTTATGATGTTATAAATGACCACACACACACACACACACGCTACTATGACCTGCCATTTCTGTAATATCTCAGCAGTCTACGTAATGGCTGCTGCCTAGACCCGATAAAGCGATTATCATTATCATTTATCTCATTATTACCACGCCCACACGTGAGCACACATGCAGGGCTGGGCTCCCACACGGGTCACTGCGTCACACGTCTTATTACTGCCACTGATAACAGATACACTGGGGTCTTAACTCCCTACTTATCGTACCACCCAGCACGACGGTGCGACACCCACCCAGCACGACGGTACGACACCCACCCAGCACGACGGTACGACACCCACCTAGCACGACGGTACGACACCCCAGCACGACGGTACGACACCCACCTAGCACAACGGTACGACACCCACCTAGCACGACGGTACGACACCCACCCAGCACGACGGTACGACACCCACCCAGCACGACGGTACGACACCCACCCAGCACGACGGTACGACACCCACCTAGCACAACGGTACGACACCCACCTAGCACGACGGTGCGACACCCAGCCAGCACGACGGTGCGACACCCATCCAGCACGACGGTACGACACCCACCCAGCACGACGGTACGACACCCACCCAGCACGACGGTACGACACCCACCCAGCACGACGGTACGACACCCACCTAGCACGACGGTACGACACCCACCCAGCACGACGGTACGACACCCCAGCACGACGGTACGACACCCATCCAGCACGACGGTACGACACCCACCTAGCACGACGGTACGACACCCCAGCACGACGGTACGACACCCACCTAGCACAACGGTACGACACCCACCTAGCACGACGGTACGACACCCACCTAGCACGACGGTACGACACCCACCCAGCACGACGGTACGACACCCACCCAGCACGACGGTACGACACCCACCTAGCACAACGGTACGACACCCACCTAGCACGAGGGTGCGACACCCAGCCAGCACGACGGTGCGACACCCATCCAGCACGACGGTACGACACCCACCCAGCACGACGGTACGACACCCACCCAGCACGACGGTACGACACCCACCCAACACAACGGTACGACACCCACCGAGCACGACGGTACGACACCCACCTAGCACGACGGTACGACACCCACCTAGCACGACGGTGCGACACCCAGCCAGCACGACGGTGCGACACCCAGCCAGCACGACGGTACGACACCCACCTAGCACGACGGTACGACACCCACCTAGCACGACGGTACGACACCCACCTAGCACGACGGTACGACACCCACCGAGCACGACGGTACGACACCCACCTAGCACGACGGTACGACACCCACCTAGCACGACGGTGCGACACCCAGCCAGCACGACGGTGCGACACCCAGCCAGCACGACGGTACGACACCCACCTAGCACGACGGTACGACACCCCAGCACGACGGTACGACACCCACCTAGCACGACGGTACGACACCCACCCAGCACGACGGTGCGACACCCAGCCAGCACGACGGTACGACACCCAAAACGACGGTACGACACCCACCTAGCACGACGGTACGACACCCACCTAGCACAACGGTACGACACCCACCCAGCACGACGGTACGACACCCACCTAGCACGACGGTACGACACCCACCTAGCACGACGGTACGACACCCACCTAGCACGACGGTGCGACACCCAGCCAGCACGACGGTGCGACACCCAGCCAGTACGACGGTACGACACCCAAAACGACGGTACGACACCCACCTAGCACGACGGTACGACACCCACCTAGCACAACGGTGCGACACCCACCTAGCACGACGGTACGACACCGACCCAGCACGACGGTACGACCTTTTACCTAGCCCTCACTGAGGCTCCAGTACCCAAACGTCATACGCATTTTTGCTCATGGGTCGTACCCTCGTGCTTGAGGGTCGTACCTTTCGTGATGGAGGGTCGTACCCTCGTGCTTGAGGGTCGTACCTTTCGTGATGGAGGGTCGTACCCTCGTGTTTGAGGGTCGTACCTTCGTGATGGAGGGTCGTACCCTCGTGCTGGAGGGTCGTACCTTCAAGCTCAGCTCACAGAGTTAAGCAATCCTCCCAGAATCAAACACATATATGATGTTAGCGTCAACATATGACGGAGCCTCGGAGGGAAAAATCCTCACTTGGCTCCCCTCGCTGTTCCTTCTTTTGGAAAAGTAAAACAGGAGGGAAGGATTTTCAGCCCCCCGCTCCCTCCCCTTTTGGTCGCCTTCTACGACAGGCAGGGAATACGTGGGAAGTATTCTTTCTCCCCTATCCCCAGGAATTACTATATATATATATATATATATATATATATATATATATATATATATATATATATATATATATATATCTTTCTTTTTTCTTTTAAACTATTCGCCATTTCCCGCGTTAGCGAGGTAGCGTTAAGAACAGAGGACTGGGCCTTTTTTGGAATATCCTCACCTGGCCCCACTCTGTTCCTTCTTTTGGAAAATTTAAAAAAAAAAAAAAAAAACGAGAGGGGAGGATTTCCAGCCCCCCGCTCCCTACCTTTTTAGTCGTCTTCTACGACACGCAGGGAATACGTGGGAAGTATTCTTAATCCCCTATCCCCAGGGATAATATATATATATATATATATATATATATATATATATATATATATATATATATATATATATATATATATATATATATAATCGTCCGACGCTGTGTGTGTGTGTGTGTGTGTGTGTGTGTGTGTCCGGTCCAGCCACCACCTGCCCTCCTTATCTCCCCCCACTATGACCTCAGGGGTCACCTGAGTGAACGTATCCCTCCCGGTTATCAGCAGTGAAATCAGGTGTGCAGTACACCCCAGATAAGGCCGACCTGACGCCTGACAGTACGTCACCTTACGAACACCCGACCAGACCGACCGACGTCAGCTGACCTCCACACCAGCATGGCTGACATCGCTGACCTCCACACCAGCATGGCTGACATCGCTGACCTCCACACCAACATGGCTGACACCGCTGACCTCCACACCAACATGGCTGACATCGCCGACCTCCACACCAACATGGCTGACATCGCTGACCTCCACACCAACATGGCTGACATCGCTGACCTCCACACCAACATGGCTGACACCGCTGACCTCCACACCAACATGGCTGACATCGCTGACCTCCACACCAGCATGGCTGACATCGCTGACCTCCACACCAACATGGCTGACATCGCTGACCTCCACACCAACATGGCTGACATCGCTGACCTCCACACCAACATGGCTGACATCGCTGACCTTCACACCAACATGGCTGACATCGCTGACCTCCACACCAACATGGCTGACATCGGCGCGTGAACACTAAAAGCAGCCAAAGATTCGCCGACCAACGGAGAGCCAGCCAATATGTACCTTAACACCAACCATACATGACGTGACATCAACCATCCATGACGTGACAACCATCCATGACGTGACATCAACCATCCATGACGTGACATCAACCATACATGACGTGACATCAACCATACATGACGTGACATCAACCATCCATGACGTGACATCAACCATACATGACGTGACATCAACCATCCATGACGTTACATCAACCATACATGACGTGACATCAACCATACATGACGTGATAACCATACATGACGTGACATCAACCATACATGACGTGACATCAACCATCCATGACGTGACATCAACCATACATGACGTGATATCAACCATCCATGACGTGACACCAACCATACATGACGTGACATCAACTATACATGACGTGACATCAACCATCCATGACGTGACATCAACCATCCATGACGTGACATCAACCATCCATGACGTGACATCAACCATACATGACGTGACATCAACCATACATGACGTGACATCAACCATACATGACGTGATATCAACCATACATGACGTGACATCAACCATACATGACGTGACATCAACCATACATGACGTGACATCAACCATACATGACGTGACATCAACCATAAATGACGTTACACCAACCATACATGACGTGACATCAACTATACATGACGTGACATCAATCATACATGACGTGACATCAACCATCCATGACGTTACATCAACCATACATGACGTGACAACCATCCATGACGTTACATCAACCATCCATGACGTTACATCAACCATCCATGACGTTACATCAACCATCCATGATGTGACAACCATCCATGACGTTACTCGGGAGAAAGTGACGCCGTTCTGTACAAAGTCATAAGCAAAGACGTAAATGAACCGAGAATACAGTTATAATGATAAAAAATAATTGGAATGATAAATAATAATAATAATAATAATAACAGACAGACATTGATGGCCACACGACATCAGCCAGCCTGCCTGGGAGAGAGAGAGAGAGAGAGAGAGAGAGAGAGAGAGAGAGAGAGAGAGAGAGAGAGAGAGAGAGAGGTGGCCACGTCCTTCACCAGGAGAGACTCACAACCACAACTTGTTCACCAGGACATTCTATGAGTCGGCTGAACCTTGTGGTAGTTACCTGTAACTGGCCCGGGGTACGCCCCGTCTGTACCATCCCAGGTACACTTGACCCACCTGTACCATCCCAGGTACACCTGACCTACCTGTACCATCCCAGGTACACTTGACCAACCTGTACCATCCCAGGTACACCTGACCCACCTGTGCCATCCCAGGTACACCTGACCCACCTGTACCATCCCAGGTACACGTGACCCACCTGTACCATCCCAGGTACACCTGACCCACCTGTACCATCCCAGGTACACTTGACCAACCTGTACCATCCCAGGTACACGTGACCCACCTGTACCATCCCAGGTACACGTGACCCACCTGTACCATCCCAGGTACACCTGACCCACCTGTACCATCCCAGGTACACGTGACCCACCTGTACCATCCCAGGTACACGTGACCCACCTGTACCATCCCAGGTACACGTGATCCACCTGTACCATCCCAGGTACACCTGACCCACCTGTACCATCCCAGGTACACGTGACCCACCTGTACCATCCCAGGTACACGTGACCCACCTGTACCATCCCAGGTACACGTGACCCACCTGTACCATCCCAGGTACACGTGACCCACCTGTACCATCTCAGGTAGATACAGTCATCTACCGCACCTGCTGGTGATATCTTGTCGCCATATTATCTACCGTCCATATCTTACAACACATTACTCACAACCTTCACACAACACATGATATTATCTACCGTCCATATCTTACAACACATTACTCACAACCTTCATACAACACATGATATTATCTACCGTCCATATCTTACAACATATTACTCACAACCTTCATACAACACATGATATTATCTACCGTCCATATCTTACAACACATTACTCACAACCTTCATACAACACATGATATTATCTACCGTCCATATCTTACAACACATTACTCACAACCTTCACACAACACATGATATTATCTACCGTCCATATCTTACAACACATTACTCACAACCTTCATACAACACATGATATTATCTACCGTCCATATCTTACAACACATTACTCACAACCTTCATACAACACATGATATTATCTACCGTCCATATCTTACAACACATTACTCACAACCTTCACACAACACATGATATTATCTACCGTCCATATCTTACAACACATTACTCACAACCTTCATACAACACATGATATTATCTACCGTCCATATCTTACAACACATTACTCACAACCTTCATACAACACATGATATTATCTACCGTCCATATCTTACAACACATTACTCACAACCTTCATACAACACATGATATTATCTACCGTCCATATCTTACAACACATTACTCACAACCTTCATACAACACATGATATTATCTACCGTCCATATCTTACAACACATTACTCACAACCTTCATACAACACATGATATTATCTACCGTCCATATCTTACAACACATTAGTCACAACCTTCACACAACACATGATATTATCTACCGTCCATATCTTACAACACGACTTGTATGCATCACCGAGTTATACTAATCTCCCTCACAAGGGCGGCCCCTACCACCAACACTATCTCCACCACCACCACCTCCCTCACAAGGGCGGCCCCGACCACCAACACCATCTCCACCTCAACCACCACCACCACCTCCCTCACAAGGGCACGCATCAACAGCAGCCCCCCCTCCCCCAACACAATCTCCACCACTCCATCACGAGCGACACCATCCCCTCACCAACAACGGTGCCGCAGGACGCACTCACCTCCAACACTCTCACATAACTCCCTCAGTCTACTGTACCTCCTGAACTGTATCTTCTGAACTGTATCTGTCTTAAATCGAGAACACCAACACGACCCCGACTGTGGCCAGGACCCACTACGACCCCGACTGTGGCCAGGACCCACTACGACCCCGACTGTGGCCAGGACCCACCACGACCCCGACTGTGGCCAGGACCCACCACGACCCCGACTGTGGCCAGGACCGAGAGAGAGAGAGAGAGAGAGAGAGAGAGAGAGAGACTCTCTCCCCCAGGTGTTGTTTACCTGGGCGTACCGGCAATAATGTAGGGCCACCTGCGCCTACCAGATAAGATACCGCTTATCTCTCCACCAAGTACAGGTACCCCCACCCCCCACCTCCCCCCCACGACCCGCGCTATGTAACCTTAGATATGACATGCCGTTATACCCCCTCCCTCTCCCTCCCCCCTCTCCCTAACACTACAAACTGACATACACCAGACCCCTCACACCGGCACCTGGTACTGCGCCACACATACTAGGCCCCTCACACCGGCACCTGGTACTGCGCCACACATACTAGGCCCCTCACACCGGCACCTGGTACTGCGCCACACATACTAGACCCCTCACACCGGCACCTGGTACTGCACCACACATACTAGGCCCCTCACACCGGCACCTGGTACTGCGCCACACATACTAGGCCCCTCACACCGGCACCTGGTACTGCGCCACACATACTAGGCCCCTCACACCGGCACCTGGTACTGCGCCACACATACTAGGCCCCTCACACCGGCACCTGGGACTGCGCCACACATACTAGGCCCCTCACACCGGCACCTGGTACTGCGCCACACACACTAGGCGCCTCACACTGCCACCTGGTACTGCGCCACACATACTAGGCCCCTCACACCGGAACCTGGGACTGCGCCACACACACTAGGCGCCTCACACTGCCACCTGGTACTGCGCCACACATACTAGGCCCCTCACACCGGCACCTGGTACTGCGCCACACATACTAGGCCCCTCACACCGGCACCTGGGACTGCGCCACACACACTAGGCGCCTCACACTGCCACCTGGTACTGCGCCACAGGTACCACACATCACCCCATGACCAAGTACCATGAAAGAGTCCTGGTGTTGCCGTCAAAGTCCTTTCTAAAGGCTTTCCGGCAGCCAAAATCTACACTACTGGCGGTAGCAGGGAAATGCATACTCCTTTGGAGCGAGAAGCTCGTTGAGGAGACTGTGCCCTCAATGATGAAGCCTCCCTAAAGGTGACTTTTTGCTTTTTCTTCCTCACGGCGTGAACCTGTGCAGGAGCGAACCATGGTAAGGTGTGTGGGGCCTGGATGTGGATACGGAGCTGTGGTTTCGGTGCATTACACATGACAGCTTGGGACTGAGTGTGAACGTATGAGGCCTTTATGTCTGTTCCTGGCGCTAACTCCGGAAGATGGCGAATATATATATATATATATATATATATATATATATATATATATATATATATATATATATACATTATACTTAACCGCCGTCTCCCGCGTTGGCGAGGTAGCGCAAGGAAACAGACGAGGAATGGCCCAACCCACGCACATGCACATGTATATACATAAACGCCCACACACGCACATATACATTTCAACGCAAACATACGCATACATACATAGACATATACATATATAAACATGTACATATCCATACTTGCTGCCTTCATCAATTTCTGTCGCCACCCCGCCACACATGAAATAGCATTCCCCCCTCCAGCGGTAAGGGTGAGGGAGAGGACAGTATAGGGCTGAGGGAGAAGACAATAAGCGTGAGGGAGAGGGTAGTGTAGGCTGAGGGAAAGGACAGTGTAGGGCTGAGGGAGAGGACATTACGGGTGAGGGAGAGGACATTACGGGTGAAGGAGAGGACAGTGTAGGGCTGAGGGAGAGGACATTACGGGTGAGGGAGAGGACAGTGTAGGGCTGAGGGAGAGGACATTACGTAAGGGTGAGGGAGAGGACATTACGGGTGAGGGAGAGGACAGTGTAGGGCTGAGGGAGAGGACATTACGTAAGGGGGAGGGAGAGGACATTACGGGTGAGGGAGAGGACATTACAGGTGAGGGAGAGGAGAGGCTGGCTAGCGGCTGCCGAGGACCAGCCCAGGAACGGCACTATGTCACACCATCACCTGACATTGTCAACAACTGTCACCATGACACGCTCTCTCTCTCTCTCTCTCTCTCTCTCTCTCACACACACACACACACACACAAACACACAGAAACTGAAAAGGTGGAGGGGGGGGGAGATGGGAGTGGGTGTGGGGGTGTCGGGTGAGCCGGGAGGGGAGGGTGGGGACGTGTGCTGGACTCAGGTGGGGACCAGACCCACCAGGCTCCTCTTTCAGAAGACACCCCCCCCACCATCCCCCCAACCTGGGGTGGGGCAGGACGCCCTCACACCAACCTCAACTGAAAGTCTCGGTTACAGGTGGGGGGGGGGGGGGCCTGAGGAACGGGAGGGGGTAATGTGAGGGTGGAGGGGGGGGGGGTTAAGATGATGGGGACACACAACGTGGGGGAGAGGGGGGGAAGGGGGGGAGGGGATCAGTGAACAACGGTGTGGGGGAGGGGGGGAGGGGTGGAGGCCAACAAAACCTGTTCTGGGGCAAGACACACACACACACACACACACACAGAGCAGGACGGGTCCAGCAACACCATATGTACCCCGGGCACCGGAAACGTTCGTGTCTCGCGATCACAATCAGGTGCTCCAGATAACAGGTGATTCATCCCTCGTCAACACAACCTACCCACCTCGTAACCCATACGCTCCCCCCCCACCCCCGCCAAATCCTGCACTCGGAGAGAGAGAGAGAGAGAGAGAGAGAGAGAGAGAGAGAGAGAGAGAGAGAGAGAGAGAGAGAGAGAGAGAGAGAGCAGTCGCGGGCCAATCACCACACCAGCAGTACATGTGGCTCTGCACCACCACACCACACCACACCACACCCACACCCACACACACCACACCACACCACACACCACACCCACCACACCACACCACACCACACCCACACACACCACACCACACCCACACACACCACACCACACCACACCACACCACACCCACACACACCACACCACACCACACCACACCACACCACACACACCACACCACACCACACCACACCACACCCACACACACCACACCACACCCACACACACCACACCACACCACACACACCACACCACACCACATCCACACACACCACACCACACCCACACACACCACACCACACCACACCCACACACACCACACCACACCCACACACACCACACCACACCACACCACACCACACACACCACACCACACCACATCCACACACACCACACCACACCACACCCACACCCACACACACCACACCACACACCACACACCACACCCACACACACCACACCACACCACACCACACCACACCCACACACACCACACCACACCCACACCCACACACACCACACCACGCTCCTCCTTACACCGTCCACACCAGCATAACACATCACCACTGCAACTGAACCCTTCATAATCAACACACACACACACACACACACACACACACCACAACACACACACACACACACACACACACACACACACATACACATATATTATTAACTCTAACTCCAGTCCCACGAGAAATATCATTGAATCTTCTATTATCAAATAAACAAAGAATTATAATCTTAATATTAGTGAAGGTCTATACAAACTGAATAACTTTATTGTTGATGAAATTTGTAATCAATTCACCTTCTTGTCCACATAATAAGTTTATGATACGCTCGTTGTATGTCTTGGACAATCACATGTTTACCAAATGGCGTCCTAGCTAAGTCTCTTCGTTGTATATCAACTGACTGTAATATTTCCCTCTTGTGTCTCCCCTGATGATGTGATTATTACACGAAAGTGCACCTGGGAACTTATCGTGTTTCATTTTCCCCGTGGACTCATAGGAATATATATATATATATATATATATATATATATATATATATATATATATATATATATATATATATACATATATATATATATATATATATATATATATATTCATTTATTTATTGTACTTTGTCGCTGTCACCCGCGTTAGCGAGGCAGCGCAAGGAAACAGACGAAAGAATGGCTCAACCCACCCACATACACTGGTATATACATACACGTCCACCCACGCACATATACATACCTATACATCTCAAGGCCACATTCGTTCACAATCAGTCTCTAGCTGTCATGTGTAATGCACCGAAACCACAGCTCCCGTTCCACATTCAGGACACAAAGACCTTTCCATGGTTTACCCCAGACGCTTCGCATATTCGCCATTTCCCACATTAGCGAGGGAGCGTTTAGAACAGAGGACTGGGCCTTAGATGGAATATCCTAACTCAGCTCCCTCCTCTGTTCCTTCTTTTGGAATATATATATATATATATATATATATATATATATATATATATATATATATATATATATATATATATATATATATATATATATCTCCCTGGGATAGGGGATTAAGAATACTTCCCACGTATTCCCTGCGTGTCGTAGAAGGCGACTAAAAGGGGAGGGAGCGGGGGGCTGGAAATCCTCCCCTCTCGTTTTTTTTTTTTTTTCCAAAAGAAGGAACAGAGGGGGCCAGGTGAGGATATTCCAAAAAAGGCCCAGTCCTCTGTTCTTAACGCTACCTCGCTAACGCGGGAAATGGCGAATAGTTTGAAAAAAAAAAAAAAAATATATATATATATATATATATATATATATATATATATATATATATATATAGATATATACTGATCGAGTGAGCAATGAAAGGGTAAGAGAGATGTTTGGTACTAGTGTGGTTGAGAGAGCACAAGAGGGTGTGTTGAAATGGTTTGGTCACATGGAGAGAATGAGTGAGGAAAGACTGACCAAGAGGATATATGTGTCCGAGGTGGAAGGAACAAGGAGAAGTGGGAGACCAAATTGGAGGTGGAAGGATGGAGTGAAAAAGATTTTGAGCGATCGGGAATTACAACAATAATGTGGTATACAGGGGTCGACGTGCTGTCAATGGACCGTAACAGAAAATGTAAAGCGTCTTGGATAAACCATGGTAAGGTGTGCGGGGCCTGGATGTGGACAGGAAGCTGTGGTTTTAGTGCATTAGACGTGACAGCTTGAGAATGGATGTGAGCAGATGTGGCCTTTCTTCGTCTGTTCCTGACGCTACCTTCCTAACGTGGGAAACGTCGATCACGTAAGAAGGGAGGGGGGGGGATACAATAGCCAGAGGTTAACGAGAATGACATATGGACGGTTCGTGCTGTGTGTACCTACATGTCTTCCCACCGTACGAGTCGCTGACCACCATTTTTCCAACCATTTAAAAACCTGCGGAAAAACACAGGGGAGAGATAAGGTGTGGGGTAGAAAGATAAGATAAGGCTACCGCAGGCGGGCAGGTGACGTGCTGTACCCAGACCACACGAGAGGAGGAGGAGGAGGAGGAGCAGGAGGAGGAGGCAGGAGGAGGAGGCAGGAGGAGGAGCAGGAGGAGGAGGAGGCAGGAGGAGGAGCAGGAGGCAGGAGGAGGAGGAGGCAGGAGGAGGAGCAGGAGGAGGAGCAGGAGGCAGGAGGAGGAGGAGGCAGGAGGAGGAGCAGGAGGAGGAGCAGGAGGAGGCAGGAGGAGGAGGCAGGAGGAGGCAGGAGGAGGAGGAGGCAGGAGGAGGAGGAGGAGCAGGAGGAGGAGGACGAGCAGGAGGCAGGAGGACGAGCAGGAGGCAGGAGGAGCGGGGTCAGACCACAGGAGATGGACGGTATTAACTATCACACATCAAGGGGAACCACAGGATGGCACCACACTCCCTCCCTCCCTCCCCACCTGCCACCAGACCTTGCGCTGGCCCACACACACACACACATACACACACACACACACACACACACCAACTTAATCCTGGGGTAACTTGACCTGACCTGCCCCGAGCAAACCCGACCTGGGGAACCGCCAAGAGGTGGAGGAGGGCCGGGGTATGAACTTGGTGAGGGGAGGGGGGAGTGGGTGTGGTAAGAGGGGGAATGGGTGTGGTGAGGGCGGCGGCAGTGGGTGTGGTGAGGGAGGCAGTGGGTGTAGTTATGTGGGCGGCAATGGGTGTGGTGAGGGAGGCAGTGGGTGTGGTTACGGCGGCGGCAGTGGGTGTGGTGAGGGCGGCGGCAGTGGGTATGGTGAGGGAGGCAGTTGGTGTAGTAATGTGGGCGGCAATGGGTGTGGTGAGGGAGGCAGTGGGTGTGGTTACGGCGGCGGCAGTGGGTGTGGTGAGGGCGGCGGCAGTGGGTATGGTGAGGGAGGCAGTTGGTGTAGTAATGTGGGCGGCAATGGGTGTGGTGAGGGAGGCAGTGGGTGTGGTGAGGGAGGCAGGGGTTGTAGTGATGCGGGGGGAGTGGGTGTGGTGAGGGAGGCGGCAGTGGGTATGGTGAGGGAGGCGGCAGTGGGTATGGTGAGGGAGGCAGGGGTTGTAGTGATGCGGGGGGAGTGGGTGTGGTGAGGGAGGCGGCAGTGGGTATGGTGAGGGAGGCGGCAGTGGGTGTGGTGAGGGAGGCATGGGTTGTAGTGATGCGGGGGGAGTGGGTGTGGTGAGGCTGATCATGTAAATACTGTAGTGTGTGTGTGTGTGTGTGTGTGTGTGTGTGTGCTACACGTACAAGAGAATGAGGAGGGAGGGGAGGGTAGCACTGGCCTCTCATGTTGGTATACACACACACACCTTGACCCTCCCCACACTCCCCACACGGCAAGCCTACACCCTCATCCACATGGTTACCTCACTGCCCACCCCCCTACATCCACACCCACTCCCAACCCCCCCTCCTCATCCGCCCTGCCCGACCCATCATCCACACAGCCGTCTCACAACACCAGTTCCATGCAGCGTCATCCACCTCCCCTCCCCCCTCACTATTCATCCATCCCACCTCTTCAACACGTTCATCCAACACTCACCCGTTGGTAGTAGGAGCAGTACAGTGAGCGCACGTACGACCAACAACCACGTAACGTGGACGAACGCAACGCTGCGACAACTGCATTGTTCGTTACGTCTCTGAACACCCCCACCCCAGGGGGCGCCCGCGACCCATTCCCCACACGGTGCTGTACACGACGGGTCCCGTGTCGCTCTACCACACGGTGCTCCTCCTCCTCCTCCTCCTCCTCCGTCATGTCCTCACCACAGCTCATCATCACTCAGCAGGCACTCCCCACTCCACACCCCACACCCACCCCTCATTCTGGGGACCTGACACAGCTGTCCACCTCCGTCCAGCCTACCTCATCATCACAACCAACTCATCTGCATCAATACCACAACACACCACACACACACACACACACACACACACACGGCCAGACGTACCTCCGTGCGGTCCTGTACATAATGGCGGGATTTATCGCATGTAAGGCACGGGTAAATATTTACCGCGTGTACGACACGACCAATATTGACCAGTTTACACAAGGCAGCGAGATGCCTCCACCTAGACGACGAGGGTCAGCCCAGAGCGCCGGTCTACGGGTCACAAGGAGGGACATCATGGTGAGACCCGCCACGAATGATGACAATGTCTACAGCAAAAATCGTATCCCGAAAACATTTTTATTTCACGCCTGGCTGACCGTGGCTGGTGCGTCACCCTGAACCCGTCAGGCTGTGATGTGACCACCACCACCAGCCAAGCTGTGATGTGACCACCACCAGCCAGCCAGGCTGTGATGTGACCACCACCACCAGCCAGGCTGTGATGTGACCACCACCACCAGCCAGGCTGTGATGTGACCACCACCACCAGCCAGGCTGTGATGTGACCACCACCACCAGCCAGGCTGTGATGTGACCACCACCAGCCAAGCTGTGATGTGACCACCACCAGCCAGCCAGGCTGTGATGTGACCACCACACAGCCAGGCTGTGATGTGACCTACCACCAGCCAGCCAGGCTGTGATGTGACCACACACCAGCCAGCCAGCCAGGCTGTGATGTGATCACACCACCAGCAGCACCAGCCAGCGGCTGTGATGTGACCACCACCAGCCAGCCAGGCTGTGATGTGACCACCACCACCAGCCAGGCTGTGATGTGACCACCACCAGCCAGCCAGGCTGTGATGTGATCCACCACCAGCACAGCACACAGCAGCAGCTGTGATGTGATCACCACCAGCCAGCCAGGCTGTGATGTGACCACCACCACCAGCCAGGCTGTGATGTGACCACCACCAGCCAGCCAGGCTGTGATGTGACCACCACCAGCCAGCCAGGCTGTGATGTGACCACCACCAGCCAGCCAGGCTGTGATGTGACCACCACCACCAGCCAGGCTGTGATGTGATCACCACCAGCCAGCCAGGCTGTGATGTGACCACCACCAGCCAGCCAGGCTGTGATGTGACCACCACCACCAGCCAGGCTGTGATGTGACCACCACCAGCCAGCCAGGCTGTGATGTGACCACCACCAGCCAGCCAGGCTGTGATGTGACCACCACCAGCCAGCCAGGCTGTGATGTGACCACCACCAGCCAGCCAGCCAGGCTGTGATGTGACCACCACCACCACCACCACCAGCCAGGCTCCTGCATGCTAACACTTGATGGGACATACCAAGATGTTATGATGAATGACAACCAGCAACACGTCTTGGCCTTCCTCACCTCCAGCGAATCTTACATAAACACCACATCTTCCGCTCAGCCCAACTCCCTCCCCTCCAACAACATCTTCAACTCCACATCCTCCACTACAACCACGACCCCCTTCAACTGTACCTAACCACAACTGCATTTCCTCGACTGACAACAACCACAACAGGTTCGTCCACTGCACTTCCCCTGAACCTAACCACAACCCCCTCATCTAACCCACCCACCCACTGCTGCTGCTGCTGCAAGCCACAACCCCCACCACACAACCACAGTCACTGTAATGGCCCGCCAACTGACGCATCCACCACACTGCCACCCCCTCACGGCTCACCACCATCCCGGGAACGGCCAGAACACGGACGGCACGGACGAGGGTAATACGCGCATCATGGACACAATAACACGGACGAGGGTAACACGGACAAACACACGGGCAGCATGGGCTAATTAGGACCACACGGACACACTCGGGCAACACGGACACACACTGACGTAAGACAGCAGAGGGTACGGTGAGGTGTGTTGCTAGCACTGATGGAGAAGTGGAGGACGGAGTATAATGTGCAGGCAACACCAGGGTGGGAGAAGCAACACCAGGGTGGGGGAGCAACACCAGGGTGGGGGAAGCAACACCAGGGTGGGGGAAGCAACACCAGGGTGGGGGAGCAACACCAGGGTGGGGGAGCAACACCAGGGTGGGGGAAGCAACACCAGGGTGGGGGAAGCAACACCAGGGTGGGGGAGCAACACCAGGGTGGGGGAGCAACACCAGGGTGGGGGGAGCAACACCAGGGTGGGGGAGCAACACCAGGGTGGGGGAGCAACACTAGGGTGGGGGGAGCAACACCAGGGTGGGGGAGCAACACCAGGGTGAGGGAGCAACACCAGGGTGGGGGGAGCAACACCAGGGTGGGGGAAGCAACACCAGGGTGGGGGAAGCAACACCAGGGTGGGGGAGCAACACCAGGGTGGGGGAGCAACACCAGGGTGGGGGGAGCAACACCAGGGTGGGGGGAGCAACACCAGGGTGGGGGAGCAACACCAGGGTGGGGGAGCAACACCAGGGTGGGGGGAGCAACACCAGGGTGGGGGGAGCAACACCAGGGTGGGGGAGCAACACCAGGGTGGGGGGAGCAACACCAGGGTGGGGGGAGCAACACCAGGGTGGGGGGAGCAACACCAGGGTGGGGGGGAGCAACACCAGGGTGGGGGAGCAACACCAGGGTGGGGGGAGCAACACCAGGGTGGGGGGAGCAACACCAGGGTGGGGGAGCAACACCAGGGTGGGGGGAGCAACACCAGGGTGGGGGAGCAACACCAGGGTGGGGGAGCAACACCAGGGTGGGGGGAGCAACACCAGGGTGGGGGGAGCAACACCAGGGTGGGGGGAGCAACACCAGGGTGGGGGAGCAACACCAGGGTGGGGGGAGCAACACCAGGGTGGGGGAGCAACACCAGGGTGGGGGAGCAACACCAGGGTGGGGGAGCAACACCAGGTGACGGGGGGAGCAACACCAGGGTGGGGGAGCAACACCAGGGTGGGGGAGCAACACCAGGGTGGGGGAGCAACACCAGGGTGGGGGAGCAACACCAGGGTGGGGGGAGCAACACCAGGGTGGGGGAGCAACACCAGGGTGGGGGGAGCAACACCAGGGTGGGGGAGCAACACCAGGGTGGGGGGAGCAACACCAGGGTGGGGGGAGCAACACCAGGGTGGGGGAGCAACACCAGGGTGGGGGAGCAACACCAGGGTGGGGGGAGCAACACCAGGGTGGGGGGAGCAACACCAGGGTGGGGGGAGCAACACCAGGGTGGGGGAGCAACACCAGGGTGGGGGAGCAACACCAGGGTGGGGGGAGCAACACCAGGGTGGGGGGAGCAACACCAGGGTGGGGGAGCAACACCAGGGTGGGGGAGCAACACCAGGGTGGGGGAGCAACACCAGGGTGGGGGAGCAACACCAGGGTGGGGGAGCAACACCAGGGTGGGGGAGCAACACCAGGGGGGGGGGAGCAACACCAGGGTGGGGGGAGCAACACCAGGGTGGGGGGAGCAACACCAGGGTGGGGGGAGCAACACCAGGGTGGGGGGAGCAACACCAGGGTGGGGGAGCAACACCAGGGTGGGGGGAGCAACACCAGGGTGGGGGGAGCAACACCAGGGTGGGGGAGCAACACCAGGGTGGGGGGAGCAACACCAGGGTGGGGGGAGCAACACCAGGGTGGGGGAGCAACACCAGGGTGAGGGAGCAACACCAGGGTGGGGGGAGCAACACCAGGGTGGGGGGAGCAACACCAGGGTGGGGGGAGCAACACCAGGGTGGGGGGAGCAACACCAGGGTGGGGGAGCAACACCAGGGTGGGGGGAGCAACACCAGGGTGGGGGAGCAACACCAGGGTGGGGGGAGCAACACCAGGGTGGGGGGAGCAACACCAGGGTGGGGGGAGCAACACCAGGGTGGGGGGAGCAACACCAGGGTGGGGGGAGCAACACCAGGGTGGGGGAGCAACACCAGGGTGGGGGGAGCAACACCAGGGTGGGGGGAAGCAACACCAGGGTGGGGGGAGCAACACCAGGGTGGGGGGAGCAACACCAATGTGGAGGGAGCAATAAAAGTGGGTGGAGGCGGTGGGGAGGGATGGGCGGAGACGGGGAGACTGAAAGGGTCAAGGGAGAGGGCACAGGTGGGTGGGTGGCTGGATGGGGGGAGAGGGGTGGGTGACACAAACTGGGAGGAATGGTAGTGGAAAAAATGAGGCGGGTGGAAGCGAGTAGCATGAGGAGCGCGGCGTGGGTGGAACACGGGGTGGGTGGGGATGTGGACGTCTGTGGATCAATCCAGGGAGAAGCTGGCTCAATTATGGACATACAGGAGGTGTGGAGGAGGTGGGGAGGGGAGGGAAGGGGAGGACTTATGAGGGCCAACCGAGAGACTGGTTGTACACGGCAGGTGGGACCCGCCAGGTGGAGCAGGTCAGACCTGGTGCACACCCTCCACCTACCTTCACCACCACCTACCACCACCACCACCATCACCCATCACAACCACCACCACCACCACCACCTTCACCACCAAAACAACCAACCTCAACTTCCACCACCTACCACCACCACCCACCTTCACCACCACCACCTACCACAACCACCATCACCTACCACCACCTACCACCACCATACCATCACCACAGTCCTATACCTACCACTGTGAACGTCATAACCCAACCATGAACAAGTGAACAGCTCAGGTTCCTGTCAGCCAGACACTCAACGTGGTATACCAACCACAGTGTTCCTGACACCATCCATGACCCACGTACATGTACGACCACACTGTTACTGACACCATCCATGACCCACGTACATGTACGACCACACTGTTACTGACACCATCCATGACCCACGTACATGTACGACCACACTGTTACTGACACCATCCATGACCCACGTACATGTACGACCACACTGTTACTGACACCATCCATGACCCACGTACATGTACGACCACACTGTTACTGACACCATCCATGACCCACGTACATGTACGATCACACTGTTACTGACACCATCCATGACCCACGTACATGTACGATCACACTGTTACTGACACCATCCATGACCCACGTACATGTACGACCACAGTGTTACTGACACCATCCATGACCCACGTACATGTACGACCACAGTGTTACTGACACCATCCATGACCCACGTACATGTACGACCACAGTGTTACTGACACCATCCATGACCCACGTACATGTACGACCACAGTGTTACTGATACCATCCATGACCCACGTACATGTACGACCACACTGTTACTGACACCATCCATGACCCACGTACATGTACGACCACAGTGTTA
Organism: Panulirus ornatus; assembly: GCF_036320965.1. Classification (NCBI taxonomy): domain Eukaryota; kingdom Metazoa; phylum Arthropoda; class Malacostraca; order Decapoda; family Palinuridae; genus Panulirus; species Panulirus ornatus. The sequence continues at coordinate 30,603,535 of NC_092279.1, forward strand.
CTGACACCATCCATGACCCACGTACATGTACGACCACAGTGTTACTGACACCATCCATGACCCACGTTCATGTACGACCACACTGTTACTGACACCATCCATGACCCACGTTCATGTACGACCACACTGTTACTGACACCATTCATGACCCACGTACATGTACGACCACAGTGTTACTGACACCATCCATGACCCACGTACATGTACGACCACAGTGTTACTGACACCATCCATGACCCACGTTCATGTACGACCACACTGTTACTGACACCATCCATGACCCACGTTCATGTACGACCACACTGTTACTGACACCATCCATGACCCACGTTCATGTACGACCACACTGTTACTGACACCATCCATGACCCACGTACATGTACGACCACACTGTTACTGACACCATCCATGACCCACGTACATGTACGATCACACTGTTACTGACACCATCCATGACCCACGTACATGTACGACCACAGTGTTACTGACACCATCCATGACCCACGTACATGTACGACCACAGTGTTACTGACACCATCCATGACCCACGTACATGTACGACCACAGTGTTACTGACACCATTCATGACCCACGTTCATGTACGACCACAGTGTTACTGACACCATTCATGACCCACGTACATGTACGACCACAGTGTTACTGACACCATCCATGACCCACGTACATGTACGACCACAGTGTTACTGACACCATCCATGACCCACGTACATGTACGACCACAGTGTTACTGACACCATCCATGACCCACGTACATGTACGACCACAGTGTTACTGACACCATCCATGACCCACGTACATGTACGACCACAGTGTTACTGACACCATCCATGACCCACGTACATGTACGACCACAGTGTTACTGACACCATCCATGACCCACGTACATGTACGACCACAGTGTTACTGACACCATCCATGACCCACGTACATGTACGACCACAGTGTTACTGACACCATCCATGACCCACGTACATGTACGACCACAGTGTTACTGACACCATCCATGACCCACGTACATGTACGACCACAGTGTTACTGACACCATCCATGACCCACGTACATGTACGACCACAGTGTTACTGACACCATTCATGACCCACGTTCATGTACGACCACAGTGTTACTGACACCATCCATGACCCACGTACATGTACGACCACAGTGTTACTGACACCATTCATGACCCACGTTCATGTACGACCACAGTGTTACTGACACCATCCATGACCCACGTTCATGTACGACCACAGTGTTACTGACACCATCCATGACCCACGTACATGTACGACCACAGTGTTACTGACACCATCCATGACCCACGTACATGTACGACCACGGTGTTACTGACACCATTCATGACCCACGTACATGTACGACCACAGTGTTACTGACACCATTCATGACCCACGTTCATGTACGACCACAGTGTTACTCACCTGCGTGTCCACAGTGTGGAGCTGTCCAGCCCGGGATGGTCATCCACTATTTCATGATGACTTACATCATCAACTTCATGACCTCAGACCTCTATAATATCTACACCACCTCAACTGTGTATCTTCAGCCAAACAGCTGTCTACAGTCAATAAACCAGTTTCTAATTTAAGTATTTGAATTCCATTCACCCCTGCCATCACCTGCCTCCTCCCCCCCCCCCCCCCCCCCCCGCAGCACCACCAGCCATATTAATATGGCAGTGTGCCGGTGGAACCACCCACCCACCCCCCGCCACTGTCATGTGACGCCCTCAGCAGCCAAGTCCCATCATGACACTCGCCAATGGCTGCCCTTCTTATGACTCCAACAATTATTTTCACACCCTCAACATCAATTCACTTACTATTACTACTACTACTAATACTACTACTACTATACTACTACTAATACTACTACTACTACTAATACTACTTCTACTACTACTAATACTACTAATACTACTACTACTACTACTACTACTACTACTAATAATAATAATAATAATAATAATAATATTAATAATAATAATAATAATAATAATAATAATAATAATAATAATAATAATAATAATAATAATAATAATAATAAATATAAAATTATTATCATTATTATCATTATAATCATCATTATTATTATTATGAAAATAATCAAACTATGGACAACAAATGAGCGCTAGAGAAAGAATATGAACGCGTGAGGCCTTTCTTAATCTGTTCTGACGCTCATTCCCTAACGCGGGAAACGACGAACAAGTATGAACAATAATACATGAAATAATACAGTAAGTCTACCAATAATACAGTCCTGGGTCAAGTATGTACTGGCAAGATACAGTGTGGGCTACATGACACCCGGGGTCAAGGAATATTGGTAGACCATGTTCACGGATCGCCATGCTTACTATGTGGTCTTCCTCTGCATCAAGGTAACACTATGCGGTCTTCCTCTGCATCAAGGTAACACTAGCTGGTCTTCCTCTGCATCAAGGTAACACTAGCTGGTCTTCCTCTGCATCAAGGTACCACCAGGTGGTCTTCCTCTGCATCAAGGTAACACCAGGTGGTCTTCCTCTGCATCAAGGTAACACTAGGTGGTCTTCCTCTGCATCAAGGTAACACCAGGTGGTCTTCCTCTGCATCAAGGTAACACCAGGTGGCCTTCCTCTGCATCAAGGTAACACTAGCTGGTCTTCCGCTGCATCAAGGTAAAACTAGCTGGTCTTCCTCTGCATCAAGGTAACACTAGCTGGTCTTCCGCTGCATCAAGGTAACACTATCTGGTCTTCCTCTGCATCAAGGTAACACCAGGTGGTCTTCCTCTGCATCAAAGTAACACTAGGTGGTCTTCCTCTGCATCAAGGACACTAGCTGGTCTTCCTCTGCATCAAGGTAACACCAGGTGGTCTTCCTCTGCATCAAGGTAACACCAGGTGGTCTTCCTCTGCATCAAGTTAACACAAGGTGGTCTTCATCTGCATCAAGGTAACACTATGTGGTCTTCCTCTGCATCAAGGTAACACCAGGTGGTCTTCCTCGGCATCAAGGTAACACCAAGTGGTCTTCCTCTGCATCAAGGTAACACCAAGTGGTCTTCCTCTGCATCCAGGTAACACCAGGTGGTCTTCCTCTGCATCAAGGTAACACTAGCTGGTATTCCTCTGCATCAAGGTAACACCAGGTGGTCTTCCTCTGCATCAAGGTAACACCAGGTGGTCTTCCTCTGCATCAAGGTAACACCAGGTGGTCTTCCTCTGCATCAAGGTAACACTAAGTGGTCTTCCTCTGCATCAAGGTAACACTAGCTGGTCTTCCTCTGCATCAAGGTAACACAAGTGGTCTTCCTCTGCATCAAGGTAACACCAGGTGGTCTTCCTCTGCATCAAGGTAACACCAGGTGGTCTTCCTCTGCATCAAGGTAACACCAGGTGGTCTTCCTCTGCATCAAGGTAACACCAGGTGGTCTTCCTCTGCATCAAGGTAACACCAGGTGGTCTTCCTCTGCATCAAGGTAACACCAGGTGGTCTTCCTCTGCATCAAGGTAACACTGTGACTGACAAAAACCGGCCAAGAGTACATGTAAGCCACTGGGGGGGGGGGGGGGGGACAGGAGACAGGGTGTGGGATGGCCGGAGGGTGTGGCAGGGTGCAGTAAGTGGGTGTAGGTGACAAGGTGTAGAACTGGTCGTAAGGTGGGGAGGAGCGGTGGGTGAGTGGGTGAAGATAGGGCGTATAGGTGAGTGGGTGGATGACGGGGTGTGCAGGTGAGTGGGTGGATGACGTGGTTGTAGCGATGGCCATCAATGGGCAGCGGCGGGGTGTACCGGTGGGTGGGCGGGGTGCACGGGTGTCGTGATGGGTGGGCAGGGTCGATGGTCAGTGGGTGGGGTACAGGAGTGAGGGGTGCAGGGGCGGGACAGTGGGCGTGGGGGTAGAAGCCAAGTTGCACAATACACTGCCAAACATGTACTTGGGCGGGTCGCAGGGACGTTCAGTGATGTCACCCCTACATCACGTGCCCACACACACACACACACACACACACACACACACACACACACACACACACACACACACACACACACACACACACACACACACACACACACACACACACACACACACACACACACACACACACAACACACACACACACAACACACACACACACACACACACACACACACACACACACACACACACACACACACACACACACACACACACACACACACACACACACACACACACACACACACACACACACACACACACACACACACACACACACACACACACACACACACACACACACACACACACACACACACACACACACACACACACACACACACACACACACACACACACACACACACACACACACACACACACACAACACACACACACACACACACACACACACACACACACACACACACACACACACACACACCACAACACACACACACACACACACACACACACACACACACACACACACACACACACACACACACACACACCACAACACACACACACACACACACACACACACACACACACACACACACACACACACACACACCACACACACACACACACACACACACACACACCACACACACACACACACACACACACACACACACACACACACACACACACACACACACACACACACCACAACACACACACACACACACACACACACACACACACACACACACACACACACACACACACACACACACACACACACACACACACACACACACACACCACAACACACACACACACACACACACACACACACACACACACACACCACAACACACACACACACACACACTTAAGTCTCACGTCCAGATTAACGTCTCATGATGTGGCGGGTGTAACAAAATACAGCTTCACTATAAGGAACGTGGCCACGTCCTGGGCAACGTGTTCCCACCATGGTTAACTCCACCATGATGACCCGCGCTCCCTCACCACACTCCCAGGGATGATGGGTCCAGCCTGGCGTAGGGCGGGGGGAAGCCAGTGGACCGGGGGGCGCCTCCTCCGTGGGTATGTATGTGTGCGTAAACTGTGAATGTATTGCATCACTAACCCCACCCCACCCCACCCCGCCCCGGCCCGCCCCGCCCCACTTGAGGGCGCCCGCCAACTTACCCCGGGCGGGTCAAGTAGCCGGAGGGTGGGGGGGGGGGGGGGACGCTGACTGGTTCCTCTGCATCATCAATACGGTCACTACCCCCCCCCCCCCCCCCCGCCCATGACTGAACCAGCCACGCATCTCTGCCTCTATTGCCTCACCGAACCAACCAACCAACCGCCCGTCGCCTAGCCGGACGCAAGGCTAGGCTTGAAGCTAACCACACACACACACACACACACACACACCCGGCACTATACCTGGCCGCCAGCACCCAGGCCAAGCTTTGGTTACACAGCTCAGGGTCAGGGCCAACACAGGGGGATCTTTTATCTGGCTACACCACGACCTATTGGCATACACAACCAACTGCTCTACTACACTCACTCAGCTTCTTCATGTTTGGAAGAATGAACTTAAAATGGTAAACTGCACTAGCTGGGCTCCACATGACTTATACACACACGCACACCACACACACACACACACACACCACACACACACACACCACAACACACACACACACACACACACACACACCACAACACACACACACACACACACACACCACACACACACACACCACACACACACACACACACACCACAACACACACACACACACACACACACACCACAACACACACACACACACACACACACACACACACACACACACACACACACACACACCACACACACACACACACCACACACACACACCACACACACACACACCACAACACACACACACACACACACACCACAACACACACACACACACACACACACACACACACACACACACACACACACACACCACACACACACACACACCACACACACACACACACCACAACACACACACACACACCACAACACACACACACACACCACAACACACACACACACACACACACCACACACACACACACCAACCACACACACACCACAGACACACACACACACACACACACACACGAGTATATTCATAATTAAGCAGATGAGCGATCAACTTCCTAAACAAATAAAGCAATTTATCGTACAGTAAATGAGTTATCAAATCATCTACAAGTATGAGAATCATTCTCTACTAATTGAACCTTTCAATTCCCCTTCCCTGAATTAGGTGGTTGACTCCCTTCCTGTGAACGTACTACCACATCTATAATGTTATAGCACTTACTGTCCTAAACTTGACCGCTCAAGATGGTCTAAACTCGTGATGTATTTCGGTGCGATGAACACCCCTAGTGTATCGGTTAGCCTTCCAGACCGTGACGCATTCACGGGCCGGCCAGGGTCCAGCGTATAGGTTCGAATCCTGGCTGCGGCAGTCGGTCCACAGTCAACCCAGCCGTTCATCCACCCCTAGGCGGGTGGTCGATAAAATGGGTACCTGACTCAGGCTAGGATATATATATATATATATATATATATATATATATATATATATATATATATATATATATATATATATATATATATATATATATATAGTGGTTCCAACAATGTTGTATGGTTGCGAGGCGTGGGCTATGGATAGTGTTGTGCGTAGGAGGATGGATGTGCTGGAAATGAGATGTTTGAGGACAATGTGTGGTGTGAGGTGGTTTGATCGAGTGAGTAACGTAAGGGTAAGAGAGATGTGTGGAAATAAAAAGAGCGTGGTTGAGAGAGCAGAAGAGGGTGTTTTGAAGTGGTTTGGGCACATGGAGAGGATGAGTGAGGAAAGATTGACCAAGAGGATATATGTGTCGGAGGTGGAGGGAACAAGGAGAAGAGGGAGACCAAATTGGAGGTGGAAAGATGGAGTGAAAAAGATTTTGTGTGATCGGGGCCTGAACATGCAGGAGGGTGAAAGGAGGGCAAGGAATAGAGTGAATTGGAGCGATGTGGTATACCGGGGTTGACGTGCTGTCAGTGGATTGAATCAAGGCATGTGAAGCGTCTGGGGTAAGCCATGGAAAGCTGTGTAGGTATGTATATTTGCGTGTGTGGACGTATGTATATACATGTGTATGGGGGGGGTTGGGCCATCTCTTTCGTCTGTTTCCTTGCGCTACCTCGCAAACGCGGGAGACAGCGACAAAGTATAAAAAAAAAAAAATTTATATATATATATATATATATATATATATATATATATATATATATATATATATATATATATATATATATATATAAGATGCATCAATCAGAAAATACTCACCCACACCACCACAGGTCACGGTACAGGTGGTCGTACATCATGTACGTACTCACCCACACCACCACAGGTCACGGTACAGGTGGTCGTACATCATGTAGGTACTCACCCACACCACCACAGGTCACGGTACAGGTGGTCGTACATCATGTACGCACTCACCCACACCACCACAGGTCACGGTACAGGTGGTCGTACATCATGTACGTACTCACCCACACCACCACAGGTCACGGTACAGGTGGTCGTACATCATGTACGTACTCACCCACACCACCACAGGTCACGGTACAGGTGGTCGTACATCATGTACGTACTCACCCACACCACCACAGGTCACGGTACAGGTGGTCGTACATCATGTACGTACTCACCCACACCACCACAGGTCACGGTACAGGTGGTCGTACATCATGTACGTACTCACCTACACCACCACAGGTCACGGTACAGGTGGTCGTACATCATGTACGTACTCACCCACACCACCACAGGTCACGGTACAGGTGGTCGTACATCATGTACGTACTCACCCACACCACCACAGGTCACGGTACAGGTGGTCGTACATCATGTACGCACTCACCCACACCACCACAGGTCACGGTACAGGTGGTCGTACATAATGTACGTACTCACCCACACCACCACAGGTCACGGTACAGGTGGTCGTACATCATGTACGTACTCACCCACACCACCACAGGTCACGGTACAGGTGGTCGTACATCATGTACGTACTCACCCACACCACCACAGGTCACGGTACAGGTGGTCGTACATCATGTACGTACTCACCCACACCACCACAGGTCACGGTACAGGTGGTCGTACATGCTGTACAGGAGACAACACGATTCTGGTTATAGCGACGGCTGGCTGGCCACCATCAGCCACGAGGATAACTTACAATAACATAATCCCTCAAGTGTAACATGTCACCACTGGGTCAGCCTGAGGTCAAGTTACACCAAGCTAGACCATGGATCTATGACGTCACATAAATCCTTACAGAACACCGATATATATATATATATATATATATATATATATATATATATATATATATATATATATATATATATATATATTTTTTTTTTTTTTTTTTTTCATACTATTCGCCATTTCCCGCATTAGCGAGGTAGCGTTAAGAACAGAGGACTGGGCCTTAGAGGGAATATCCTCACCTGGCCCCCTTCTCTGTTCCTTCTTTTGGAAAATTAAAAAAAAAAAAAACGAGAGGGGAGGATTTCCAGCCACCCGCTCCCTCCCCTTTTAGTCGCCTTCTACGACACGCAGGGAATACGTGGGAAGTATTCTTTCTCCCCTATCCCCAGGGATAATATATATATATATATATATATATATATATATATATATATATATATATATATATATATATATATATATATATATAATCATTATTACAATAGTAATTATTATTATCATCATTATCATTATTATTATTATTATTATTATTATGACAAAGCTACTTAACTGACAAAGCAAGATAAAGTGCCAAACACGTGTTTTCTTTTTTCCATTTATACTTATTCGCCGTTTACAGCCTGAGTGAGGTAGCGCCACGAACAACACCCTCATGTGTTCACATCTCCCCTCCTCCTCTCGCTGTCACACATATTGTCCATCGAATACAGAAGGGGTTTATTATGGTGGACGCCTTCGAGATGGAATGCCAGAGGAATGACAGTGTGGCTGATGAGAGTGTTGACCGGGATGTGTACTTCATGTTTGGACATAGGGAGAGGATGAGCGAAGACAGACCAATTGGAAGGATCGTCCGCGTCAGAAGTAGAGGAAGGGATGAATGTGATACTGAGGAGTAGATGGAGGGATGCGGTTGAACGAGTCTTTGAAGAGTCACGGCCTTAACAATGTGGCGGGGTCACACCTGTGGTGCTACGTTGGGCCGAATGAACTGATCTGGTGTGTACCTTTGGGCGCGGGATGGGAGGCGGGGTGGCAAGGACGACCCCCCTGTCCATGGGTTGAGGCAGCGCATCTGAGGTTGTCTAGGGCCACAGAGGGACGGGGGGGTCGTGGGGGTGGGGGGGGGGGGGCTGGCACTACGCGCGGATGGAGGGCTCCGGTTCGTTATAATACACGAAAGCGATACACCAACACAGAAGTTGTACGTTCAACACGTGACACAGGACATAATACAGGAGGAGGAGGAGGAGGGGGGGGGGGGGTATTTCCACCACCCCTGCTTCCGCACTTCTTTTGCCTTGTAAGGCAAAATTGACCATACGTTGTACGTATTCTTTATTCCCCAATCCCAAGGTATCATACATATATATATATATATATATATATATATATATATATATATATATATATATATATATATATATATCATCTGGTAAAGTCTACCAAACGTGTAAGTACAATGGTCTCCTACCACGGGTGGACCAGGCATGGCAAAAATTGCGCAAAAGCCGAAGCAAAATAAGCGCTTTCGTAAGAGCAGTGTGACAGCTGCCGGGCTGACGCAAGGGTTCACACACACACACACACACACACACACACAGGGGAAGACCAACTCACATTACACCTCGCCCACCACCACCACCACCTCAGGTGGTACCCACTCCACCACCCGCCCGCCAAGTGATGCGCGCCAAGCCACGTACCTATACCTGAACCCTGCGCCAAATTCCGTGCCTCTGCCCGCCCTCGTGACCTGACGCGACCTTGACCTGCACCCGCCTGACCTGCAGTGACCTGCTGCAGCCTGGGCCGTGGTCCCCCAGGCCTCGCAACCACTTTCTCCCGAGACAAAGGAATATCTGACCCGACCTTCGTATCTCTGTCTCCGGTTGAAGTTAACGCCTGCAGCAACACTTGGCGAGAGAGAGAGAGAGAGAGAGAGAGAGAGAGAGAGAGAGAGAGAGAGAGAGAGAGAGAGAGAGAGAGAGAGATGGTGGAGAGGGGGGGGGGGGTGTGCCAGTCGCCGTGCGTATGCGCGCCGCCACGGGAGCGTGAACACGCATGCCAAGTATCTAAAAATGAGCCGCGTGTGTCCGCTGCCGGCACCACCACGTACGTAATCTGCCGCCCCAGCAAGGCACGGTCAGCGGGCCAGCCTGCTCCTCACTGAGCCTTGCCGTCCACCGCACCGCACCTTACCGCACCTCACCGCACCTTACCGCACGGCACCGCACGGCACCGCACCTCACCGCCGTCCCTCGCCATCCACATCAAACCCAACGCACCCACCCAGCACACTCAAACGCACCTCCAACCTCCCGAACTCCATCACACCCGTCACCTGACGCACCAGCACTCCCCCACCTCACCCATCACACCCGTCACCTGACGCACCAGCACTCCCCAACACACCAGCACTCCCCTACCTCACCCATCACACCCGTCACCTGACGCACCAGCACTCCCCTACCTCACCCATCACACCCGTCACCTGACGCACCAGCACTCCCCTACACACACTACGTGTGTCTGTCACACGTAGTCTGGCTCCACCCACGCCACCTCCACCGCCTGGATGCCCGACGCACAATACGTGTGTGTTTACATGTTTACAACACACGTGTGTAATTTACATGACCGTCACCACAATGACACACACACGAGCGGTACGTAAGTCAGTGTGATGGTTGAACGCGTCTTGCTCAACACAGCCGAGAGGACAATTCGTCTTTTTAAAGTTATACAAAACATGAATCATAAGTGTATTATTCTTCATAGGAAAAAAATCCCATTTGTAAATATGATGCAACGCAATCATGTACTTCACTGAGAAGGACTGGACGTTATAGCGAGGTGACCGAAATAAAAGGCTTTCATTATGGTGAAAATAAATAACTTATCCGTTATACTGGACGACAATAAATATTATTATTGGTATATCGTGCACCATATAACTCACGACCGAGGAGTAATTACTTACGATCACGAAGTAATCAGTTACCATCACGGAGTAATTACTTACGACAACGAAGTAATCAGTTACCATCACGGAGTAATTACTTACGACAACGAAGTAATCAGTTGCCATCACGGAGTAATTACTTACGATCACTGAGTAATAAGTTAAGACAACGAAGTAATCAGTTACGATCACGGAGTAGTCAGTTACCATCACGGAGTAATTACTTACGACAACGAAGTAATCAGTTGCCATCACGGAGTAATTACTTACGATCACTGAGTAATCAGTTACGACCACGGAGTAATTAGTTACGACCACGGAGTAATTAGTTACGACCACGGAGTAAGAAGTTACGATCACGAAGTAATTAGCTACGATCACGGAGTAATTAGTTACGACCACGGAGTAATTAGCTACGATCACGGAGTAATTAGTTACGACCACGGAAAGATCAATTACGACCACGGAGTAATTAGCTACGAGTAATTAGCTACGACCACGGAGCAATCAGTTACAACCACGGGGTAATCAGTTACGACCACGGAGCGGTCAGTTACGATAGCTCCGCCTGACGCAGGCTTAACCAAGCGGGGCTGGGTGGGTGGGTGGCTGGCTGGCCACACTTCACTACGAGGCAAGACTGACCCGTGACCCCACATACACACACTTCCCCAGCACCTGTACTGTGTGTGCTTCCCACACTGCCTGCCCAAGTGCCGCCACCATGACCGGCAGCACCAACTGACCACCACACATCATTCACGTCCACCAGTCACTCTGGCAACACCTCACCCAGCACACAACTCCACATATTACACAGGCTCTTCTTCAGTAGGAGTTCATATTACACAGGCTCTTCTTCAGCAGGAGTTCATATTACACAGGCTCTTCTTCAGCAGGAGTTCATACAGATTCATATAACGTGTCCTGTTTTCTACATATGTGGCACGACATGTTTCGTGGAGACAATCCACCTCATCATCAGGTGCCAATGTATAATAAGTTATCTACATCCCAACACCACACTTGGTTCCCGCCGTACAACACCAATCTTTCTCGGCCAAGCGCTGTCTGATGTATTGTATCTATGATACATACTAACAGGTTACTACAGTACTGTATCTATGATACATACTAACAGGTTACTACAGTACTGTATCTATGATACATACTCACAGGTTACTACAGTACTGTATCTATGATACATACTAACAGGTTACTACAGTACTGTATCTATGATACATACTAACAGGTTACTACAGTACTGTATCTATGATACATACTAACAGGTTACTACAGTACTGTATCTATGATACATACTAACAGGTTACTACAGTACTGTATCTATGATACATACTAACAGGTTACTACAGTACTGTATC